>NW_006239228.1:128577-187168 GCF_000226075.1 Solanum tuberosum
TACAATACCGGATCGAACCGGTACTATCCGGAACCGAGACGGAACCGGTACTAATACCTCCTGGTTCCGTTGCCACCCTTAGTCAATAGAGCCTAAATGTGTGTATAAATACAATGCATAAAATCGCCTGATACCTTAAATATATATATATATATATATATATATATAAACTATAGCTATAGATTGTTTACAAGACTCAAACTAAAGTAATTATAAGAAATTCCTCTAAGATTATCAAATATAGATACGCTTTAGATTTTCTAGAAAATACCTAATTATTTCTAGTGAATGTCTCTCCTCTATGTACTACGAATCCCTTTTATAATTCAGGTTGTATTTCTATTTCTCCCCCCAATCTATGTTCAAACATTCTTCATCGGCTAGCACAATTTCTCTTTTTCTCCCAAATCTCAGAGCTTTGTTTTTGCTCTTAGATTTGTATGTAATATTTATCTCTATTTTTTTTTTTTATAATTTTCATTTTATGAGATAACAGTGTATATAATGATGATTATGGTATGTTGTATGTATCTTCAGATTGTATATATAGACTAAATACAATCGTCCAGCAACTGAATTTTACTATGAAAAATAATTAATAAAACCACACCTACATTTGATAATTAGCTTCCAAATTATAGTGATTTTTATAAGTTACCCTCTAATATTTACTAAGATTGCGGTTACATATCTTGAATCAAAACATGTAAATAGAAAGGACAAAGTTGCAATTGTCAAAAACTTTAGATAGCGATTCCACTTCTACATCAGTGTATATTAAAATCAAAATTGTGATTACAAGTCAAGATAAAATGGGAAAACAAACAAAATGAACACAATTTCATCCCAAAACAGATTCAAGTAGAATATAAGTCAATTAGTGTGACAGTGCTAAAATCAAGGGACTTGGGGATCCAACACCTTGGATATCTTGATCGGGGATAGAAAATAATCACATTTTTTATTTAGTTGAAAATTTAAATATGATGACTTGAAATATCAAACTTAATTACAAATAGCGACTTTGAATAGTAATTAGTAAATTATTTTCAAAATAGTCGTTTTTAATTGAAAAAAACCTTAATCCTCAATCAACACCAATAAATACACAAGGTTGGGATAAAAAAGATTCTACACACTTCCTAGAGGGAATTTAAGAAACAAGTTATATGCCTAGTATCATCTCCTCTCTACCTCCCTATCACCTCACTCCCACTTCAATCCCCCCTGACTCCCACTTCAATCCCCCTGTATTATTTGTCTAAATTATATATAGATTCTCTTGAACGGTATTTTCTATTTACCTACCAAATATAAAAAATAACTAAGAAGACCCTTATCTTCCTGAAAAAAAACATTTTCCTTCAAGCCAAATACTCCCTCAATCAATCTTCCAAATAACCTTATGAATGCATGAGCTAAGTGTAATGTGAAATTGCTTCTAGTAATTAAGAGGAAGTTAAAAACCAAAGCTAAAAGAAGGTATAAATGCAAGGAGGTTGATCCATAAAGTATGATTCCAAACAGAGGTGTTGCTGATCTAAGTTTGTATTAGTTCCTACATTGATGTGCAAAATATCAGACAAAAGACCAATTGATAAACATAAAACATATACAATGGGCATCTTCTTCTTCATTCAATACTTTCCAAGCTACTGCTCTCTCATAGGATATTGGCCTTCCCATACTTGACAAACAGATCCCACCTTGAAGACAAGCAAAACCCTGCAAAAACATATGTAAGATGTGATATCCAGTTAGTGAAGAGTAACTACAGTAAGATTACACGTTCATTACGTTAACATGCAGCAGTAATGATGCTTCGATTACATAGCAGAAGCATATAAGATAGCCTGGCTGCTCACAGTCTTACCAATAAAAAGAGCATGTAGATTTTGAGATAAATAGAGGAACAAAAGCAGGAAATAACTTAGGTAAATTAACCATTTAGACTAGTGAAAAATGCACATATATACCTGTTGCATTATCTGTGGAAGCTCAGAGTAGAGGGCCTTTCTTCCATTGTCGTCAAAAATCTTTTCCAGACTAATATCTTGAAGGGCTACCAAGGTGGTTTCTAGCATGTCAAGTCCTGCCTCATTCGCGAACGTGAAAACTGGCAGTGCCTGCCATCAAAAGTACAGGTTAAGAAAAACACTACAATTGCCAAGCAAGAAGCAAACAACTACTTGAGTAAAACTCGGAAGTATGTTTTATATATCATTGCTTGCAGGAATCTGATGGTAAACCTCAAACTGCGACTTAATTGAACTTCATGAAAATTAGATATTAGGTTTGTAGATTAATACCTTCATAGAGCAACACATCAGAGCATCTGAGTGATCCCAAATTTCTTTCAGGATGGTATCACTTCCTCCGCTAGCAGATTTGAGCAGCTCCACGCCTAAGAAGTACCTGCAAGAGTTCATATAAATATTCACGCAATAATGTAGAATTACATAACAGAAGGCAACCAATGTAAAAGATATTAGAACCAGTCAGAGATTGTTCCAAGTAGTTGCTTGATGCACATAATACAAAAGATACTCTAGTTTTGAGGTTATATCAGGTGGTGATATATACGTAAACCAAGCAACATACCTATAACTTTGGCAAATCCAACGGGCAAGAGTCTGTGCTTCAGGTGTGCCAGGTGGAGACCTTAGACCAGGGAGAGAACCAATACGAGATGGAGAGAGAGCCAAAGCAACCCTCTGAACAGATGATATGATACTGCGGACATATTGACGTGCCATAGCAGCTATGCTTTCTTGAAGATGAATCTCAAATGCAAATTGAAATGCTATTGTCATAACCGATTTTGTGCTACCAGAATTCTTGGAATGATCCCCAGTTGGTCGACTTCCAGCCGGTCCAACCTCAAGAGTTGATGCAAGATCAAGTGTGCGGTTTGGACTAGATGCGTCCTGCATTGACTTGAGAAGTAAATTACTAGAACTTTGAAAAAACTTGCACTTCCAGATTACATTTAGCAAGTATACTCACCGCCTTGGCGTCCAGAGGAATGATACGAAAACCAGAGGGAAGGAGAGGAGCATCATCAGCAAATGAGGCATCAATAGGAGCAAACATGAGCTCTGCACATGATCCAACAGCATTCTCGTCCACTCCATTACAAAGCTGTGCATTTAAAAAACAAGGATCTGTTAATCATAGAGGTGGCAGAAAGTATAACACAAAGGGTTAAAGACGGAACAGCAGACTGTGGACGGTTGGGACTATTCAACTAACATATATCGATGATGGACTATTTTAATCTTCCATGAGGGGATTAAGGTTTGAAGTCTCAGAAAGGATAAAAGTAAAACTGAACTAACACTCACAAGTGAAAGTGAACGTTTAGCTGCTATGACAATAATTCTTGCACCAAAATCCAAATTAAGAAAACATAGAGTGATGCAGATTATTTTGAGGATAAAAACGTACTTGCAGAAGGAAGATGTCACTAGGCATTATCATATCATCTTGATAGTGGCCAATGCTTTCAAGTCTTATCACCTCCATAAACTGTTTTAAGAGGAAAGAAATATTAATAATATATTTACGTATAAAGCATAATATATGCAAATGAAGAAGTAAGAACAAGGTGTCTGGCAAAGATACTAGAGATAATTCCGAACTAGTCACTTGCCTCTTCATGTTCAATAGTGTGAGCCAGTGGAAGAATGATTTGTCCACCAAAACTTCCAGTTCGAGTGACTGGTATGCTGCATGGACCAGCTTTAACTGCAGCAGCTGAATAAGCATCAATACCACTGTCTGCCCATTCTGATCGGTGTTCCCGCAAGAACCTTAGTAGAATGGCTGGAGGTACGTTCTGCCAATAGAAGACAAGATGTTCATTAATTGCTAAAACTGAACATGGTCACAAAATATAAGCTTCCGAGGTAGCTAGGATCTTCACAAAATATTTTTTTGAGAATGGCCCGTGCATAGTTGAAATACTACTCATTTAGTTTTACCATAAAAACAGAAACTGGAAATTCTTACAGAAAGAGACAAAAGTTCATCTAATGTCGACAAATGGCAATAACCTTTTAGAAATTGCTAAAACTGAACATGGTCCAGAAGTTCATAATAGCCGTTGCAGATTGGAATAACAGAAAGTATCTAAAAAAACATGCAGAACTACCAACAATGCATTCCATTGAAGAAAAATGAAACTTTTACACCTCAAAGAGAGTAACTTTATGTCCATCTTTTATTCAGTTATCCTAATATTTTTCCTGCAACCACTAATGTACAGCTCCAACTTATCCATATAATAGTTGTTGAAACTTTGTAAAACCTTGGAAATTGAATCCGCGATAATTACTCACTCCATTCCAAAAAGAACAACATGGTCTATAGTTCGACATTCATCAACGTGATTTAACATATTAACTCCCCGACTCTTTTTAAATAAATGTTAACTCTTTTAGAAACTACATAAATTGTATTGTATGCCCCACTATGTTATGAAAAAAGGCTTGCCTATACGTAAGCCATGTAGCATATTAATTGGAGCCTGTATTTTGAATAAATCGCAGTCAAAAAAACAATTGTTCGGACTCCCCAAAATAATAATCAATTCAAGATGCAGAAAGTGATTTAGTATTCCTTTTATCACACGATTTCTCAGAGAAGTTTGAATTTTTTGTTCAATTTATGTAAGCCATGTAGAAGAAGATAAGATAGATATTTCACATAGTTTTGTTCAAATCGATAAATCAGTACCTGTAAAAGCATAGAAGCCTTGGCACAAAGCACAGCACTGCTCATCGACGGAAATCCATTGGCATAAGAGAGATTTGCACCCATCAATTTGCTGGGTGATGAGTTAACAAGAATGGTAACATCATCTATACCATCACTTTCGAGCATAGACCATCCCTCATCAGTAAAACCGTTAACAGCCTCATTAAAACCCCTTCACAATGCGAATTAGAAGTTCAGTCACAAAACGGAATAAATTAGATGTAGAAAAACATCAGGAATTGAAACACTAACTTGCTCAATCTTTGACCAAGTGCACGTAAGGCTGCAGGTCTTCTTCCCCAGCCAGAGACAGTAGGATGTGAAATTTCTTGAGAAATTTGTCTCAAGTGACGTAATGCCTGAAATATATATGTTAAACACCAGTACCGCAACTAATTAAGAAGTATAATTCCCATTTCGATATCTATCTTAGGAATTTAGAAATGATGATAAAAGAAAGAGAAACAAGATTTTCAGAAGTTTAATCGTACAGCCATAGTTGTCCTCTGCGAAAGCAGTGTTGATGACTCATACAGTGGACGCAACACTTCAGGCACGCTCCACGGCTGGCAAAGATTATTAGCAGCATTTATTAGAAAATTGATAGGGCGAAGCAAAATCATGTAATTAACAAGTTAACACACCTCTAAATCCATATGGTCAACTATGTGAATGATTGAACCACCTCCTTCACAGGGTCGTATCAGATATCCACTCGGCAGTATATCTGCTCTCACAAAACTCTGCACCGGTGGCATACTAGGACCATTCTGAGTGTTGTTCAGGGATCTTTCACATATCTACAATAGAAAAAAATATGTATATTGCATCATCATAATAACAACGGAAAACTGGATATTTACTTTGTATGTGTGACTTTCAATTGCAATAAGGCAACACCTTTTATTTGATAATTTTACGAGGAACATAATGATCTTAGATACATACCACAAGGCTACCATCTTCCATAACAGATGTATACCGCATTAACCAAAAGTCACGAGCTGGTGCCAGTGTAGTAGGTGCATAGAGCTGAAAAAAAGTCAGAATATTATATTCTGTGATTACACCAACAAAAAATACAGCAAGGATTTTTTTTCTAAAACTAACCTGCATGTATAGCAATTCAATGGTTCCACCATTTCCAGTGGACATCACATTGAGAACATCCACTGCTCGGCAGTCACGAAACCATGATGGCCGATCTTTAAGAATTTCAGCAACCTATATTAAACAGAAGCACAAATATACTTAGAATTTCAGTAGGGAAAACACAAAACTGAATTGACCAAGTTATTTAGGATGAAACTTACTCTTGTAGGCTCTAGGCCCACAAGGCCACAAGCACGCGAGGCTACTCCTGAGCAACCATGAGAAATTGCAATGATTCCAATGGAATCCGGACCAGGCTGCAGGCACGCAAGAAGGATATTTTTAAGATTATGACGACATAATTTTCTGTTCAAATTAGCTATTATGTAATCAAACGTTGTGCATATAAGTGTGTCCATGATCAAATCCTCTAGAGTGTCATACATGTAGAAATTATCTTTAAGAACAACACCTCTAACGACTTGCTATGTTTTGATGCAATTTAGAAGTCTATAAACAACACTCCAAAATTTTGTTCATGACATCTATTAATTGAAAGATAGGCAATGAAACAAACCTTCATCCCAGGCATTTGGACCCACTCCACAGCAGTTCCAGTTGCCTTTGATAAAAACTCTGTTAAAGTTTCCTCTGCTAAGGACAAAAGTCTGGAAATATATTCAAATATCATTATACAAAGCTTGTAAAATAATAACACACACACAAAATAAAAAGAAGGAAATGAAACTCGGAGAATATCTACTTACCCCGCAGGGCTTGCATCCCTTGGTGGACGCTGAGGGGTCAAGTTGTGTTGACCACTCGTCACCACAGATTCACAACTATTGTTGTCTGTGGTGGCTAAGGCTGCCTGCAATTCGGAAGTATGACAGTTACCACAAACTCTTACAGCTCGAATTAATTCTTTAACATTGAAACATTAAGTTGTATAATAAGAACAGATTGCTTTACAGTTTGAGTCTGTTGGCGGAAAAAGCTATTCTCATACACCAACTGTGAAACTTGTTTCTGCAGCCTATCATTCTCTTCCATCAACAGCTTATTCATTGCTGTCAATTTTCTGTTCACGCCTTGAAGGCGCGATGATTCTTTACGTTGCTTCTCTCTACACCTACATTTACACGAACACAATACGATAACCATCTTGATAACAATATTTTCCAATATAATAAGAACAAAGAAAATCAAAACAAAGCAACTTTCTCAATACCTTCTGTTCTGGAACCAAACTTTGATCTGTTTCGGCTCGATATTAGACAGAATTGGACACTCCCGAATCAACTGCTGACGACGGAGTGAACTAGGCTTGGGACATTCATGATACAATCTCTCCAAAGCATCTACCTGCTCAGGAGTGTACCTCACATATTTACCACTATCCATCCCAAATTTGTCTTTACAGCTTGATGTCACAGCCATCATCACACTTCAAGAAAATATCAATTTTGAGAACCAAAAAAAGAGATAACATAACAAAACAAAAGTTCAAAAAACAGAGATCCCCTGCTTCATATTCATTTCCCACATCTTTTATTATATGTATATATTACAACTGCCTATTCTCTTTCAAGAAAATTCTTATACACCTAACACCACAAATCCTAAAGAAAGATTGATTCAAGCACTTGCAGTGTACAAACTTGACAATTTTTTTCTCTATTCAAAAAAGGGATTTAATAGCAAAAATCCTTCCTACCCACTTAACCCCAACAAACTCCCAAGATTTCTGCATGTGTATATAAGGATATAGCGACATATCTGTATTATAATAAAGTATTTTAGAAAAACTCCCATGTGGAAATGAAAAACATTTGGATAATATGAAAATGGGAACTTGTGTATTAAGCATAAGAACTTTCAAAGTCTTAGAAATCAAGAAATGTATAAACACACAGAGATTTTCTAACCTTGTACAATTAAAATTTCCTCAACACCCAAAAAGGCTGTCCTCCAATTCCCACACAATCCCTTCAAAACCACGCAGCGTCAAGCACAAAACATAGATCTTTCTTCATCAGATCATGGAGTTACAATTTCCCACAAAATCAAGAAAGAAAAAAAATAGTAATCAAAACACAATCTTTACTTTTCACTCTATACAAGAATGGGAAGAAGGATGGTGGTCTTTCTTTTATATTTTTTATGCATACAAATGGGAGAGTTAAATGGGAAACACCATTTTGGTTACTTTGCATATAATCAAACAAATGGGGTTGCCTCTAGTGCTATTTTTTTTCCCAAGAATTATGTAAAGATAAAGAGTTGAAAGCAACAGAACAGTGCGTGTGTTTTGGTATCTTTTACTCTGCAAAACTACAATCTGTCTGTCTTAAAACATCAGAAAAAGATGGGAATGTGAGAGACACAAAAAGAAAAAGTCCCACTTCAGTTGGTAGCCTGCTCTGCTCTGTCTTCACTTTTTGACATTAATGCCCCCTCCCCCACTCCTATAAAATAATAATTTGAGTACATTTTACTCTTCTTCTTTTTTGTACTATTAAATTTGTTTCTAAAGAAAAAGAGAATTGGTTTTCATCTCAAATATA
The DNA here is from genome assembly GCF_000226075.1 of Solanum tuberosum. Lineage (NCBI taxonomy): Eukaryota > Viridiplantae > Streptophyta > Magnoliopsida > Solanales > Solanaceae > Solanum > Solanum tuberosum. The sequence continues at coordinate 136,995 of NW_006239228.1, forward strand.
GTATATTTCTTTTTTTTTAAAAACAGAAGAGTGATGAATATCTCCTAAAAATAGAAGTGTAATGATATGTTGTGCACTTGATTTTTAATTAAAGATCTCAAATTTTTTTGGGTATAAAAAAAAAATTGGGTGGAAGTGTGCCCCTACATAGGTTCTATGCAACATAAATTTAGATTAGTCGGACTCCAATATAGGGTATCAAACACCAGATGAAATTTCTATCAAAGAATGTTTTGCAATGGATGAAATTGTTTCTTTCTTAATTAGAAGTTTTGAATTTGAATTTTGGATATAAAAAAGTTCTTGGTAGGAAGTGTGCCCCCGCATAGGTCCTATGCAGCATAAATTTAGATTAATTGGATTTCAATATAGGTATTAAACACTAGATGAACTTGTTTTTACAAAAAATGTAAGGTAACTTGTGGTAAATATTTCCTTATGCAACATAATTTTAGATTAATCGAACTCCAATACAGGTATCAAACACCAGATCAATTTTTTTTAAAGAAGTGTAAGGTAACTTGTGGTAAATATTTCCTATGAAGGGTGAACAACAATAACAATTGGGGATTCAAAAGAGTAGGTTATATTTTTCTACAAATATAATGTAACATAATCATGATAAACCAAAAGGCAAAACTTTGCTAGCTAATCATAATCTATGAGTTGTGAAGATTAAGTATTCCAAATAATACTCTGTATATCAATTTATGAAAAAGAGTTTTAACTTAATTTATTTTTCTATTTTAATTTGCTAAAGAATATAGAAAAAGTGAAAATGGTAAGAGTGTGAAAACACAAGGAAAAATGAGGGGTATTTTGTGAAAAGAAGATATGTCATGCGTAAGTGGGAAATAGGAAAATATAGTAACAGAAGCTTAAGATTAAAAAAAGTAAAAAAGATTGCTTAGAGGAGTGAAAAGCAAAGGGAAAAAACAAAGAAGACAGAATAATGAAAGATGTTTTGCATGCGCCCCCTCGATTTTTGTATATATATTTTTTCAACTTACTGTCACCATCATCATTATCATGATCATACATAGCATGTACACAACAAGCATGACATAAAAAACAAGAATTTTCAGTTCTTGTTTTTTTCTTATAAACAAGTATATTCATGATTCTTTTGTGTTTTGGTTATTTAACTTTTGGCTGGCATATACATGCAACTTAAAACGAATAATATTAGCCTATTTGATGTAATTTCATGAAGGAAATATAAAAAAAGGTGTGTATCTACGTTATAAAGATTGAAAGATTGTTTTTGATAATCATTTTGGTAAAATAGGAAAAAAGCTATTTGAAAACACGAAGAAGAGAATAATAGTATCAACAAATAATATGATAATTGAAGTAAAGAAAATAACAAGTAATAGTAAACTCAAAGAATTAATAAAGATATTAAGAGAGTAATAATAACAATATTGAAAAGGTAACTAGACAACGTTCGACTACCTATTAACCTTCAATCCCAATCTTTGACCATAAATTTATATTTTAAAGTAATATCCCTTGATAGGACAACACTTCGCCTCATACAACATAGATGGTCTGACCATAACTTTATAAAACTTACCTTTAAGGTTTGGTAGCACATTATTATCATACGAAACATGAGATCCGAGCTTCCATTTCATCCACTCCGATTCAATACAATGTGTAACATCATCATCAATCTTTCCATTTTTTTGGATTATTGACCCTAGATAATTGAAATCCTTTGTTAGAGATGACTTGTGTATCAATCCTTACTTTTACATGAGTTATGTCAATGAACTTCCACTCTGAGAATTATGTCATTCTCACTCAACCTGCTCCCTTAGACTCTATGATCTATTTTCAAACCTCACCCCTATCGGTAAATTTGTCACGTGTCTCATCAATCAAAATTATACATGTCATTTGCAAATAGAATATGACACATCTTCTTGAATATGTCGTGTCAGTTCATCTATCACAAAGACAAATAAAAAGGGCCAAAAGTCAATTTCTAATACGATCCCATCACGACTAAAAAGTTATTCGAGTCTTCTTTCATGTTCTCACTAAGGTCTTGGCTTCATTATACATCCGATACACTTCCTACACTTGGGAATGAACCTTAACACACATGAGCAAGCATACACTTAGGATGAATAGTTTAGTTCTTCAACGTAGAATTTCGCAAGGTATAACAATATCTCTCCCTTTGAAAGCATTTGTCCTCAAATGAAGTATAAATAAGCTGGAATGAGTAGGTAAGAGACTCAACTGAATTTACACATACCATGAAGAAACATAAAGAATTGCACACGAACAATACACCAATTTTTTCATGAACTTAGAAGAGTAAGACCGTAAAGAAAGAGGGGAAGCTACTAAAATAATTTAGTAAGCCAAATAAGAAAATCAATAGAGGCACAATCCATCAAAATAGAAATTAGTTTGTCAAACTCCGAAATTCAATAATGTTCATGAAAATTTATTTCCCTACAAAATATAACAATTAACATGTATCTTCTTTATTAGAGCCTTATTATAGTAAAATTATTTCATACTAGAAGGTGCGTAGATAGATATATATACATTGTTTGTCAAATGATCAATAAAGGGCATATATTATAGAATCCTAAGTAGTAAAAAAATATTGACATTTATGGTGGACATCATTAGTAAGTCAAATCATGTTCTCTTTTCTTTTTCTGCCCTTTATTTGCTTGTTGGTAGAAAGAATAACATCAAGATTTCCTAGTTGACATATTCCGACAATGACAAAAAAGAAGAGCATCCAACTTCAATTCTTACCAAATCCTAGTATATATCATTGCTTCAAAAGAATATTATATTTTATATATATACACCTCTTTTTATTTCCTTTTTGTGTTATGAGTATATTAGTTGAAAATTTTGATTCTTTTTACATATGAACACCTACATTCTATATATCACTATTTAAATAACTTTTAAAATGTTATTTGGCACTGTAAATCTAATTAATTAGATATAATTGAGAGTGCAAGTAGCATCCAAATATAATATAAGACAGGTCATTTGAGATGAATTGACACCTCAAATATCAGGCAATAGTAATTGTGGTGATATTATATATGGTGATTAATTGAAGATGCAAAAAGGTGATGAATTCAAGCTAAAATCATATTGATAAAAATTATTTTAGAAGATGACTTATAATAATTTTTTTCAGAATAATGCAATACATCTTGTTCACTGAGTATGTTGTTGTACACATTACATCTTGTATTTGTAAGACTCTTGTGTCATGTTGAGCCAACTATGAAACTAAGGTTGTGTTATTTTTCATGAAAAATATTTTTTTTTAAGTAAATGAACTTTTTATTTAATTTTTTGTGTTTGGTGTGTAAATAAAAAAAATATTATTCTTAATTAAGTATTTGTATATAACCAGGAAAAATTGACGTGGTGGGGATGGGTACTACACAAACGAGAGTGAAGATGACGTGAGTTGGGGGAGGGAGAAGACACAATCTATGTAAAATGTAATTTGTAGAACTTGTTTCCGTTGTTTCTATTAAGGAACTCATGATTTTCCTCATTTCTAAAAAAAAAAAACTTATTTTCCTTATAATTTTTTCCTAATAATTTTGAATAATCAAACATGAAAAAATTAAAAAATATTTTCTCAAAAATATTAATTTCTTCCCTACCAAATGCACCCTAAATGACGACTCATTCTAGAGAATCCTTAACTATGCCCTAAAAGTAGATTATTGAGCATGAAAATGAAATGAGCCAAAATAAAGTGGAATGAATAGCAAAGACTTGTATAATCTACTAGACTAACTAGTGTATATGATTGAGACGTGGTTGATTAATTTATTAATTAGTAAAATTTGCATATTTTGTGATAGTTTTTGGCTAGTATACCGCTATATTTTTAGATTTTTGTTGGAAAAGTGGTCCACAATGTAGATACCACTATGTTTCATAGTACTCACTACTCACTCTAATTCATATTAAGTAAATAATGAGATTTTTTAAATTAAAAATAAGTGGTTTTCTTATATTTTAAAATATTTTAGAGATTTTTTTTATATTTTTGATGAAGTTCTTAATTATTTTATATTTTTTAGAATAACAATCTAGAAATAATAAAAATGATAACAATGAAAAATAAGTGGACAATTCAAATTTAAAAAAAATCAGCATATCGATAATACAACTTTTTTGGTTTTACTAGTCATTTAATCCTGCATAAAATGTATGAACATAACGAACGATGGTGAATGTGTTAAGAGAAACAAGCGTTAGAAAAGGAAATTTATGTAACAGTAACAAAAATATCAAAATGATAAATAAGCAAGCAAAGAGCATATAAGGCCAATAAACATACTCCCTCCGTCCCATTTTATATGTCACCTTTTTACTTTGCACTTGCATTAAGAAATGATGTAACTTTACCCTTCTACCCTTATTTAATTTTTTGGAACTCAAGTTTTCAATCAATGAATATGAATTAATTTATTTTGATTAATTAATTTAACCAATGAACATGAATCATTTACTTAGCTTTTCTAAGTTAGTCAAATGTATATTTCAAGACTAATAACTCACAAGGGTAAAAAAGGAACAATATGGTAATTTATGCATTGATTTTATGAAAAGACAAGTATTATGGACCAACTATTTATAGAAAGGGATGACATATAAAATGGGACGGAGGGAGTATGTTTATTGGCCTTATATGCTCTTTGCTTGCTTATTTATCATTTTGATATTTTTGTTACTGTTACATAAATTTCCTTTTCTAACGCTTGTTTCTCTTAACACATTCACCATCGTTCGTTATGTTCATACATTTTATGCAGGATTAAATGACTAGTAAAACCAAAAAAGTTGTATTATCGATATGCTGATTTTTTTTAAATTTGAATTGTCCACTTATTTTTCATTGTTATCATTTTTATTATTTCTAGATTGTTATTCTAAAAAATATAAAATAATTAAGAACTTCATCAAAAATATAAAAAAAATCTCTAAAATATTTTAAAATATAAGAAAACCACTTATTTTTAATTTAAAAAATCTCATTATTTACTTAATATGAATTAGAGTGAGTAGTGAGTACTATGAAGATAATAACTCACAAGGCTAAAAAAGGAACAATATGGTAATTTATGCATTGATTTTATGAAAAGACAAGTATTATGGACCAACTATTTATAGAAAGGGATGACATATAAAATGGGACGGAGGGAGTAATATACATATCGAAGAAATAAAGAAAACCAAACATGAAGAGTTTGTTCGGCATTGTTGTTTTGGAGGACAAAAATACTTATTTTGAGAAAAAATATTTATTTTGAAAAATCAAGGTGTTTTGCAATAAGTAAAACTGTTTTAAATGGAAATAGAAACAATTTTTCTATTGTTGGGAATAAACCAAAAGTTTATGTTTCTTAAGAAAAACAAAAGAAAATTATTTATTTCAAGACCAAAATATCCCTATCATATATACATATTTACCAATATGTCTCTTATATTTATTTATTTATTTGGTGAATATTGTATGTAGTGATTTATTTTGTGAAATTATATTTTAATTTAATTTGCTTAATATTTTTAATTATATTTAAATCATCATGTTAATATTATATCAATATTCTATTTTTATTATTTATCTACGTATAATATTGATTGAAAATTTGAATATGTATATTTTAATTTAATAAAAATAAAATTTTAATTAAAAATTTATGAATAGATATTTAAAATGATTTCTCTCTATAAAATAATCTTAATTTTAAAAGTGCATTGATACTTATCCTTTCGTAATTTGACTCTCAAAAGCATTTTTTTAAAAATGATTAGTCAAACACAATTTGCTTATCAAAAATACTTTTCAAATGAATTAGCGAAACACAAATTATTATGTTTTAAAACACTTTTCTAAAAGCTATTTTTAAAAAAGTGATTCTAAAATTAAACAACTTTTGACAGCAATGTCAAACACTCTTAGGGGCCGTTTGGTTACTGGATAAGGGCAAAGTTAATACATGAATAACTTTGTTATTCATGTATTAATTTTGTACCATGTTTGGTTTGTAAATAGAATCAAAATTATTCATGTATAAATTTTTATACAATGTTTGATTGGTGTGTCTCCAATGTTGTATAAAAGTTATACATGTATTGATTTTATGTGGTGTTTGGTTGTATTTTTGTAATGCCACATAACTAATACTTACATAACTTATGAAGAAATCTATGTATAATTGTATGCAGGATAGAAGGTGGAATAAGTTATGAGGGTATTAGTTATACATGAATTAAAAAAATAAAATTACCTATTTACCCTGAATTTGTCTTCTTACTTATTTGTTTGTAAATAATAATGTATATTAATTTACAAAATTAAGGAGTTATATCTTTTCTTTTTTTTAAAAAGGACTTACTCTATTTTTGTAACTTGTAGTTACGTTATTTACCCCCCCCCCCACACACACAAAACCACCCAAAAAAAAAAACAGAACGACCCCTGGGGTGTTTTTGAGTTTCGTCGTTTTTACACCCCCACCCCACCCCACCCCACCCCCGAGGGATTGTTGCATTTTATTTATTTTGGATACTGCTTGTTTATAAGCATGGATTTTATAATTTTCGACTTTTTTAAAAAAGTATATTAATTTACAATAAATTAAATAATCAATAAGTTATAATTTATGTAATATAGTTTCTACATAACTAAATCCTACATAAATAATATCTACGAAACTAATATTTGTATAATTAATACCTACATAACTAATACATACATAGCTAAACCCTGCATAACTAATACCTGCATAATTAAACCCTACATAACTAAACCCTCCATAACTAATACCTGCATAACCAAACCCTGCATAACTCTAACCAGTAACCAAACGGCCCCTTAGTATATAAAGCTTGAATTTTGAAAATTCCAAAGGAATCATCAGAATTGTCACACTCTTTTTTTAACCCATTTAAAAATAAATAAGATTTTTCTCAATTAAAAGCACTATTTTAAATAAAAATTACCTCATTTATTTCATGATTGTCACCTGAAAATTGAACACCAAAACGTAAATTCAAGAGACAACTTTAAAAATAAATTTTATAACTCTTTTTTTTTTTTAAATAGTCATTCTAATTGAAAACAACCTCTCCAAAAATAATTTTGTATATGCATTCAAGCTAAAACTCACATTATTATTCAATAAAGCGGATAATGTAATGATAAGGTTGGTAACATAAAAGACTATACTAATAAAATTTCATATCAATTAAATAATTATTAAAATGTAAAAATAAAATAATGTAAAATAAATTTGAAGTTAAAATTGATCATAGGTCTAATATAATGTTAAGAATAATTCAATTTGAATATATTATTTTATTTAATTAAATTAATATTTATTTAATTCCATTAACATAATTCTTAATATAATAAGAGCAAAACTTCAAATATGAGATGATTAATCATTCAATTTCTATATCTATATCTGTATGTATCTCTCTACATATACATCATATATTCATAATGCAATAAAGCCAATTACTTAATTTTAAAATATATAGGAACGTGTATGTAGAAACTTGAATTATAAGTTAATGGGACTCTAAAGTTAATTGCTTATTGGTAAAATGTGTAAATGATGTGTGTGTAAAATGTAGAGGAGTTAGTTTAAAATACACACGATGTGTATTACATAATATATTTCTTAATGTAATTTTATCATAATTCGAATTAGCAAAATATATTAAAATCATAAAATAATCCAATTACAATACATTAGTTGTTTAACTAATTAATAACTTAGATAAATTTTAAATATTTCATTAGAAAATCTTTCAAGCAAGAATTTTCATTTTCATTCAATATTCATTCAAATTCGATTCATATAATTCAATAATAAGGTATTTGTAGTTATAAATTTAATTTAAATGTTTAATATATTGGAAAAATAAAAAAATAAATGATGAGAATGCTAAGATATAATTATTAAGTTTTTGAAGGAAAACTCATTGGAGGATAAAAAATAATGTTAGAAGCCAACAATTAATATTGTGGTGGAGTATAACTAGAGGTTTCTGGTTCGAGTCTCCTTAGGTACGGAATCACCTTTGTCAAGAACTATTTTATCCTCCAATATGGGACTTTTCGGCGCCAAAAATAAAGAAGAACATAAATACTTTTTACATTTTCTGGCATGTACTTTCTGCCTATAATTTAAAATCTAATATGGATATGGGAGAGAAACAGAAGGTTTGTCTGTCTTTATGTATCATAAGGGAATAATATATCCTGAAAAAATTGGTATTTGTCCACATCTTATTACAATAATTAATTAATTATTTAACAGTACTATTGTTTTTATCAGACTTGTGCCTAAAGTTAAGGGCTATGACGGACCATTTTTTAGATAAGAAAGTGAGAGTAACACACAAAATATAAATAAATATATATCAACTTTTTTCAAAGCATGCTTGAAAACAATAGTTTATAAATAACTTTTACTTTATAAAATATGAAAAATGGATGCTTAGTGTATTCCACACAGCTGTTACTTTTTCTTTGATAAAGCTTTTGATTCAAAAGTGGCCATGGCTAAGTGAGTCTTTAGTAGTGGTCAATTACAGTAGTTCAGGTTTCCAAGATTTGAATTATTCAAGATTAATAACATTACTTTAGGGTTCCAAGCTAAGTTCCACCGAGCAGAGGCGAATTTAGAATTTAAACGGTTAAATTTTTAGACGGATTAGGTATTTAAAATATAGAGCGTGAGTTATTAATTTTAAACTTGTCATGTATTAGTTTCTTCATTAAAATTAAGAGTAAATTTGTATCAAAGTATATTGGGGTGATATATATTTAAACCAAAAAAATAATAAAAAGTGTATATTTGGATTGAAAATATAACGAATGGTATATTTATACTATTTCTAATACTACAGAGACACATTTAATACATCAAATATTGAAAAATACTTTGGGTATTGATGAAACTAATTTTATTAATAATTCGTTACACTTTTTAGTAAAAATGCTAAAGTTACCTTTTCTATCGTGTTTACCGGTAAATATTAATATTTAATTTATTTTTTAAGAGAATGATTAAACACATACAAATAAAATTTAAAATTATAATATTGGACGTGAAATAAGGAGGGGATAAACGTTGGTTTTGGGGGTTAGAATTTATGTATCTAGCGTTTGGGGGTTTGGGAGTAAAATAAGAGATTTTGAAAAATTTTAGAATTCATAGAGAATAATGGCAATTATGGAGAAAAAAAATGTGTATATAGATAATTTATCATATATATATATATTCAAGTTTGAATTTTTTTACGTATCGTGCACAATCATACGTGGTCTATTCAAAGAAATGTCAATAAAAAAATAATAATTTCCTTCACATATAGCAGATGAGTCGATGCCCAGTCTTTTTGGATATTGTTATTTTCTACACACAAAATGCATTGGTCTTACAAAGAAATTAACAAAACGTAACTATCTTTGAAGTTTGAACATAACGTTTTCAAGAATTATCAATTAGAGTAATGGCAGACACATCTAAGTGGGTTTCAAAAATATTTTTAACAGTCCACGCACACAAATGTAGACTTCTAAATGGGAAAATACAATACCGTGTTTCTAACAATACCATTTTGTTGGGTCTGTTATTACATATTATTTCATAATGTATCGTATTATATCGTATCGTACTGTTTTATTTAATAAATATAATATTTGAATAAATTGTATTGTTGTCTCTTGTTACATAATGTGACACATGTGTAATTTGAATGATATAAGTGTACAAGACATTATAGGGTACGAGGTACGTAGAACTGCTATGAAAAAAGTAGAGTAAATGATAAAATAGAATTATTGAATAACAAGTAAATACGAAATGAGAAGGAAATATTAAGGTAACAACACAATCACACCAAATCTCGTTATACAAAATGGATATTTTCGTTGTTTCCTAACAATAGATTGAAATGATACAATACAATTTAAGCAACTGTCAAAACAAACATTGTATTTAAACTAACAATACAATACAGTACAATACAATACAATACAACGGATAACAACCATACAAACAAGGTGTATATATGTGTGTGGATTACGAAGTACATTGAATACTATGAAGTTTCAAATTTAAGTTTTAGCATAGTTAAAAATACTAAGTAACTTTTATCCATCAATTTAAATCTTGATGGATAGAATTACTCGATACTTGTATTAAAGGAAGATAACAAATACATAATAGAATTAGTTAAGATGCACGAAAATTGGCCAAAATTATAAAAATAAATAAATTAAAGGTAGTGAAACCGATGAGTTCATCTATGGATTGAAGTGATAAATTAGTTTGTGCCATCTTATAAGTCAGTCCAAGGTTGAAGCAATATAATGCTAATGGGAGTAATTCAAACTTTAGTACTCCAAATATAGTCAACATATTTGAAATTAAAAAAGAGAAAGAAAACATAGAAACGTTCAAGGTTGCAACAGGACTGCTAATGGAGAGTCATTCAAATCGTAAAATCAAAATTTAATTGACTTATTTGAAGTTTAAATGAGAGAATAGAAGAAACGACATGGTTTTAAAGCCTCACCTACAATATTTTTCTTTCCTATCTTTAGATAAATTACTAGCAGATACAATACTCGTTAAAAGTAGAACAAAGGATTTGAGAAGATTTAGACTACTTGTATATCAATTTTCTTAGGAGTAGCAACCTTTAGATAGGTTAAGACATTGATTTGCAAAAATGACAACCCAAAAGATTTGATCCTCGAAAAATAGACTAGTTTGATCCTATTATCAAAACTAAGGTTGAATTAAATTAAGCTCTTTGATTGGTCACTATACTTTACCATTAAAGTCCTCGCGTCTTCAAATCCTCAGTATCTTATTTCCTTCCCTTCCTTGACGGTAGCATATTAATGAAATATTTCAAACTCATTAATTCTTAACGTATTTATTTCATGTTGTCAGAAAATTACATTATATAAAGAGGTCAAATTTTGGTTAAATAAATACATATATAAGCATTGACACCCCTAATTAACACAAGTTATAGGTTTAGAGGGTGTTTGGATTGGCTTAAAAGTTAGTCAAACCTACTTTTAAGTCATTTTTTACTTCAGAAAGTGTTTGACAAATATAAAAAATGACTTAAAATAAGTTAGGAAGTGTTTGGCAAGGTCAAAAATTGACTTAAAATAAGTTAAAATGACTTAAAAATAAGTCAAAAGTCAAAAGTATGTATCCCCTACTTTTTATTTTTTAACTTAAAAGTCATTTCAATTTGACTTTTTGTTTTTTACTTGAAAGTTATTTTTTTAAGCGAATCCAAACGGACTCTTAGTCTAGTGGTTAAGGCGTTGTGAAAATTCCTTAAGATTGTGTGTTCTAATCCTACTAGCCTCACAATTATATTTTTTACAACAACCATTAACATCCCGTAATGATAATCCTGAATCCGCTATTAGTAACAGCCTATTTTTTTCTGGCCTTGTCGATCTTACTGTTAGCCATTATCTTGAATAGTGGCTTTGTCAGCCCAAATGTTGTGCAGGATCATTTATTCATATTTATGTTAAATACATTTAGTCAAGTAAGGCATCAGGTGCTAATCGCGCCTCCCCAGGCTAGGGGCGTCATAATTATAAACTATATGGATTAAAGAACTAAGGTTGTGTCTCTTCAATAGAAGGGAACGTTGTTTGTATCATTCAATTATAGGTATTCGAATTTTTTAGATATGCACTCAATCTCTACACTATTACTAAAACATTTTCAAGAGTTGAATTAATGATTTATCTCAATATGATTTATTTTTTTCAAATCTATATAAGTTATATTTAGATAAGAACGATTAATTATGCCAGATAAATTCAACTTATTCCTAAAATAATGTATTAACATCAAACATCTAAAATACAACGTTTCTAACCTTAGAATCATAGAAAATATGCAAAAGATAGTTAAAAACTCAAGTGATATCCCTAATTACAAGGTATATCATATACGATATAAATAAAATTATTTTTTAATGACATAAATAAAGTGAATAAGATATATAATAATTAATGATATCTATTAGAGTTTGATTATCTTATCAAAATGATAACATGAACCCATAGGCAGATAACTTAGTTTAGTAATTAGATTAATTGAAATAAGATTGTAAATATGGATGTAAATTATACTTCCATGTCAATAGTGCCATACTAGTTAACTACTTTTTTAAATATTGTTCACCAAATTTTAAAAAATTAAGATAAAAGTTATAGGTAACTAACTCACGAAACATCTAAGATGTGGAAACTTGACAATTTTAGGAAGCGCATGCATATTTCTTCTAAAACTTCTTGTTATTTAATTTCTTTTAGTTTCTTGTTATGTTTGATTTAAATTGACGTGTCTTAGTTGCTATTTGGAAAGTTAAAACGGTTTTTTTTAATCGTAATTTTAAAATATTTTTTAAATATTTAATGGTTAGTTATTGACGTGACTTAAATAAGGTTTTAAATTCATAAATTTTAATTTGAATTGTTACCTATAGTAACTTATAGTAATTTTTATGTGATTTCTAAAATATTAATTTTATTTTTAAAAAAATTAAAATATTTTGTTTGAAAATATTTCTTCTTTTGCTTCAATTTGTTTGTCATGTTTTTGACTTGACGTGGAGTTTTAGAAAATAAAAAAGATATTTGAATTTTTATGATCTTAAATTAAAAATATGTCAATTATATCAAATTGTTCTTTAATCTTATGATCTTAAAAATGTCATGTGAATGATTTGAATTAAGGAAATTACCAAACGGAGAGATATTTTATTAAATGGACTAAAATGAAAAGAACGACAAACAAATTGTGAAGCAAGTAGTTAATTAGATTCTCCTACTCTAAATCAAGTAGTTAAGACAAGTGTTGACTATTTGAACCATTATTTTTGTCAATGAAAGGGTTAGGTAGAGGTCAGTTATTCGTTGTGAAAGAGGCTCTTTTACAAATATCAAATAAGCGAGTTGAACTAAATTGGAGAATATTAAATAGAATCAATTAATAAAAGAACGGATCATTAACACACTTAAAAATTATTTGGGATAAAAGGCGTTAAGCTGAAATAAGCTAAAAATCAAGTTATAATCTAATCTACTCAACTTTTACTAAGTTTTTGATTAATTTTTCATATAATATGCTTGAGTACCTAACAAAACATTTTTCCTTATACGATAATTGTAAAAATAAAATAAAAATATTTAGATAATTTCTCATAGATCAATTTAGATTGCACAATAATCTTATCTTACTGTAAACAGAATTAAATATGTTAAAATGAATTCAATTATAAAATAAATGAATTATTTATTCATATACCTCAGGAGTAATGATTATTTGGATTGCATTTGTCACGCCTGACTTAACCATAAATTTTGAGAAGTTTAGAATATAGTGTGAATAATATGAAGGGTGATGAACCAACATGGGTTGTGGTGCACTGCAGGGAGTGTTTCACCCTTAACCAGAGATCTCGGGTTCAAGTCCTGAGTATGGAGAAAATCATGTTGGGAGCGCCACCCCCTAATGGGTTCTGCGGTGCGCGATCCAAATTTTAATCGGGGCTTTAATGTGGGCTCGAACACCGGGTGGGAAACCAAAATAAAATAAGGGTGTGAAACTTAATTTTTACAAAAGTTATTACAGCATGACACGTGTCCCACATTGGATGTCAAAAGTGGAGGGTAAAAATGTAAGTTGACCCGAGTGGACGGTATATAGTGGTCCAAACATGTGGGCCGCCTATCGGATTGTGGTCCGCACGCGTAAAGGGCTGCCCGCTACCTTTTCCCACTCTGAAAATTCAAGCAATTCTGAGTCATTTCCATTAGTACTACTAGTATAAATGTGTTAAAAAATACGAGTTACATTGAAATTGAAGATATTAAAAATGAATTGAAATAGAAATAGGATTTTAGTTATGACATGTCTAAATTTACTTTAGGCTTTGATGGATTGGGTTCAAATGGGTTAAGAATTGGGTTAGGTCATGACTCGTCAAATTTGATCCGCTTAATTTCAATAATTTTAACATATTGTTCTTTACCTTTTATAAGCACAATTTGAATTTCAACTCAAGAAAGTAAAAAAAATAAGTTACCAATGGATAGATAAATCAAAAGATATAAAATATATAGTAATTTATACTTTCAATATGTGAACATTCATTACACTATGCAAATAAAAAGTCTTAGGTTGAAATTGAAGATCAAATTGAGCTCAATTGAAGATTCTTTTAAAAAGTGTTAAGACTTGAATGAGTTGAAATTGACCTAATTCAAAAAAATCCTGAGTTGAACCCATAAATTTTTGGACGGATTGAATAAGTTATCTATATTTTTAACACCCCTAAATTAAACCAAAACAAAAATGAAAACTGCCAAATTATATATATATAAAGGAAGAAATATATGTTCGAAAAGTGACAAGAATTTTTAAGTTACAAAACATATACGAAATTTTTGCTCAAGGCTTAAATATTTAGCTCAAAATTTTGTGTACAAAAATGGTATGAAATATGTATATTTCTCCCATGACTTAGAATTTCGTTAACATTATTCGTGTATGAAAAATGTATAGAATTAAATATTAATATGAAATATGTTATCTCGCTCAAGGTTTAAAATTTTGGCTATTTTTTCATGTATATAAACTGTATAAAATTGGAATGAAGTATGTAAATAAGGGTATACATTTGTATATTGTTAATGTTAGATTTTTGAAATTTTAATACAACTTTCATTTAACATTCATACAAATTTAATATAATTACAACAACATACAAAACTTATAATACAATTTTCATACCACTTTAATTAACACAATTTAATTAACACAATTTTGATCCAATTTGGTTATAACTTTAAATTTCGACAAACTAGAAGTGAAATTCAATCCAAATTAGCTTAAATTATACCCAAATAGCTCTAGAGTTTTGATTTAAACTCCTCTCGATATTTTAGTTCTTTTAAAATATCACTCAATAAAAAATGAATATTTTTAAACTTAAGCTTCAAACTCCTTTAATTAATGGCTGATAACAAAATTTTGAGATAAAGACTGCAATGATCAACTAACCTTGAATGGTAAAAATGGGTTTTGAAGAGAAAAAGGAGGGAAGAGCCCTTTAGTTTGGGTGATTTGCGAGAATGACTTTGAAGGTGGGTGATCTTAAATTTTTGGTCTTATTTGCTTTATGAACTAAACTTCAAAGTCAACTAGTTTACTATTCGACCTTGATGGTTTAACCATGAAGCAAACAAGGGTAAAAAATTTAACATCACTCATTTTTTTAAAGATTATTACATGTAATTTTTTACTTTAGGTTTGGAAATTAATTTCAGATCCAAATAGTTTGTCTAACTAATTGGGCCTTAAACATGTGTAGGCCCAATTTATTTAGGCTCATTATCTGGTCACCAGTTCAGTCCTAAGTTAAAATTAAGGGAAACTTACCTAAGTTCCATATATTTGGGGGCTAATTATATTATATCCCGAAAGGTTTTTTAATTAAAAAAAATTCATATTTTTCATTTCTCTCGGACACATAGGTCGTGTTTGGTTTGGTTTTTTATTAAAAAAAAAACATAAACCAATTATGTCCGTTTATTAAATCTAAAAACCAAATCAAACCACATAAAGTCGGGTTTTTCGATTTCGACTTTAGTCAGTTCTTTCGTTTTTTGGTTTTTGAAAAAGAGATCAAATATACTTTCACTTACCTGTGTGATAAGCTAAACTTTAAAAATGTTAAATGAATAGAAATCTTCGAAAAGACGGTAAAATTCACATGAGTACAAAATACTTTTATTGAAATATCAATGTTCATTATGTTAATTAATAAGATTAAAGGCTACAGTCAAACTAAATACAAAACAAAATATGTACAAAGTAAATTGTTAACTTCGAATTTGAAAAACTATAACAATATAATTGTAACTTCTGATCTTAATAGAAAATAAATATTTACAAAATTTTACAAGCCCAAATTTGAAATAATATATCTAAACATTGAAAACTATAAACTAACTCAAAATATATTAACAAAGTATTATTATAAATAATATTTTTTATCTATAAATAAAATAAAATTATATATATATTATGTCGGTTTAGTTTGGATTCGGTTTGACTTTTTTTTTCTTTTAATACCAAGCCAAACCAAGAGTGATCGATTTTTGTTTTTCAACGCCAAACCAACCAAACCAAACCACAAATCGATTTTTCTTTCCGGTTTGATTTGGTTCGTCAGTTCGGTTTGACTTTACGGTTTGACTTGTACACCCCTTATTCCTTGGTTGTTTGATACATTACTTAATGGGAGGGATGTATTCAAGAGGAGATATGGATGTATCCGAAAGAGGATAGAGATGCATCCGAGAGGGGAGGGATATATCCGAGAGTGGATAGGGATGTATCCGAGAGGGAATTTCTATAATTTTTTTAAATGGTAGAAAATTTTAGGAATCATGATACCTCAAGTTGTGTATTTATGTAATTTTTCCTAAAATTAAACTTAAAGCCCATTTCTTATTTCATATTCCACTAAGGACTTTTAACACATCAGGCCCAGTAATTGCAAAAACATACAGTACTCTTGTGTATATCATTAAACCAGGCCCAAAAACTACCCTGCTAATTGATTCATTCAAAAGATAGGAAGAAGTGATTGCAGCTCATAAGTTGGTTTGTTTACTCCACTTCTAACTAAAACCAATTTGATAACAACTATTGTAAAAGATTTAATCAATAAATTTAGTGATTTAACTTAATTGTGATATGTTTATTTCAAATTGGACATCAAATAGGCAGCTTCAAACTCATTCTGAGACACCTTGTTTCAAACTCAAGAGTTTGCACTTTGTCCAATTCTTCAAGGGTGTAATTAATAAGAAAGATTCCATTAAGATCACTCACTAACCATAATGGTCGCACACGATGTTAGCAATATACATAAAAAAAAATATAATGCATATCCCCTTAACTATATTATATATATTATAGAAAAGATATGCGACATGTATACGACTGCTTAAAATATACTTTAATATAATCAAAATTTTGAATTGTGTTAGTTATTACTCCCTTCATTCCATTCTAATTATTGTTTAGCTTCTTCTTTTTTTCCACCTGTTGTTTGATATCTTCATTGAAATTCGATTAATTTAGATTCACACCAGGTAGGGCTCAATTTAGGGGGTAGCATTTCATACAAAGGATTTTTTCATACCTAGAGTTCGAGACCTCTAGTTAAGGAAGAAACAACCTTGTCCAATGCACCACATCCTTTGGATGTTGTTATTTTCGCTCTTATTAAAATAAAGTATATACAAAATATAATTTATTAAGTTACTCCTAATATCTCTTTTCCTTTGCAATATCTCTCCTTTTGATTTTCTTTTGAATTAATTCATTCACTCAACCTTTCATTGTATTTGGTGCCATAGACGACTATCTCTTAATTACTTTGTATCTTTAATAGTCCATAAAATTAATGTTTATCGACGAAATATACTTTGCTATATAAAAACTAGGGTTCAAGGTGCTATTGTTTAAATTTGAACTTCAATTGTGAGGAAAAAGAAAAATTATGATTATATTTGCATTAAATTGGGAGCCTATAATATGATAAATTGATAAGTACTAGTAGTGTAATAAAGTTAAGGGGAGAGTGAGTCTCCGATCACGTGAGTTATATGAAAGAGGAGCCAAAGTGCGGTGAATAAAATGAGTGTGTCACGTGACAGGACGCGCCACGTGCTCTCACGTTGCTGGATGCTTAAGCTAAGTAGCAAAACAAGAAAGAAAAAGGTCAAAAGAGAAAATTAAATAAAAAATAAAAATGAAAAGCCTACTTTAATTAAATGCCACGTGTCATTGACCACCGTCAGTTATGGCTTTGGATATGAACCAAAGTGAGTCACATGCTGAGCTGACACAGTCTCCACCTCTCTCACGTGCCTTTACTACACTCCCATATTCATCTCCTTCATTTTTATTCGTTTACTTGCATGTTTTTTATTAAATAATGAACCAATAAAGAGATTATCTTTAAAAGGGGGAAAATCTAAATATTATTTCATTCCTCCTATTTTATTTTATGTGACTTGACATAATATTTAAGAAGAAAATGAATACTTTCAAAATTTGTGGTCTGAAATAATTTTTAGATATTTATGTAGTTGTTAATCATTTCATTGAAGGTAAAAAAGAATTTAAAGATTAAATAATTTTTAATTATAGTTAGATCACTTATTTTTTGAGAAAAAAAAATGTGCAGAAGGAGCACTATTTATAATAATAACGTAAAGATAAAGTATTCTGAAAATAGCAAACATGCACAAACTCTACTGTATATCTCCTTGGTGACCTCCAAGTTAAGCAACATCCCGGTACCTTCCCTTTTTTAGTCACCCTTTACTCTCTCTTTTTTGGGAAAAATAAAATTCAAACACTAATATTAGATTTAGTTTTGAATCTTCTTTGTCAATTTGACTTCATAATTCAGCATTATTGTTGAATAGGCCTCAACTATTGATGGTAGTGAGGAAAAGGTGATAAGTTAGTTATTGTTGTTCCAAGCAATAAATTGAATAACCTATGAAAGCATTAAACACCTTATCCGCTCTCTTACATACATCTTGGGATCAACAATAATGTCTAATTATATAAAAAAAAAATCATGTTGGTACCATCCTCAAGTTTACTCTCTATTCAAAACATTGACTTATAAACCAAATGGCAGTGACTTGAGTTTAAATGTTAGGGGGTCATTTGGTAATTGTTTTGGAGCTAAATTATTTATGTATTAAATTCTGTATAAGTAATATTTTATTTATTTTAAAATAAGTGAATTGTTGGTTTTTTTTTTTATATTTCGAAATAAATGATTTTTTCAAAGTTCAAGTGAGATGTTGAATTTCTTTTTCATTTTACTCTCTCATTTATATTTTCTAGATGATAATTTCAAGAGAATTAATTGCTCACATTTATGATTTTACTTTGAATAATTTATATTTTCAAGAATAGTTTGGCAAAAGTGAAAAGTGACCTTCAAATTATGTCCTAAACTTTTTTACTTAATGGGTGTGCATTGCCTCAACAATTCACTTATTTTGAAATGAAGGGAGTATCATATTTGATAGTATTTTTTTGCTATGTATAAACTCAAAAAATCTAATACGATATTTGATTTGTAATTTTAAAAAATTGTATAACTAATACACATATAAGATAAAGAAATTTATGTATTATTTTATGCATGATCGAAGATAGAATCTCCATAAAATAATACATAAATTCTCTCGCATCATTAGCTATTGACTATTGATCTCAGCTTTTAAGTCGAGTCTATTCCTAATAGACATATAGGGATGTCTCATTAGTTTATTTTGTTTTGCGTTTGAAATGTGTCTTATTTAATCTCATAATTATTTTATTAATTATTATTATAGATAATGAAAATCTTAGTATTTCATTGCCATAATACATAAATATATGCTCTTTAATTTGATCTCGGTTGATATTTATGCCATTTAACTTTAAGTGCACACAAATAAACACTTAAATTTGTATAAAGTTAAACAAGTAGACATACACGTTCTTGTGACATAATTCATATAAAATGTCATATAAAATGTCATGTAGAACTTGAATTGTCGTACAATACGCCAAATAGGACGTATTTCTACTTGTTAAACTCTATAAAATTTAATTGGTTACTTGTGCAAGCACACCAAAGTTAAAAGACATATATAAATGTTAATTAAAACTAAATTAAAAAGTTTATCTTTATACTATACGTAGCTCAATTAGTTGTAAAATATTTTATCTATCAATTAGTAGTAAAATATTTTAGCTATCCGATTCACCAACCAAACGGTCTCATAGTTTATATTTTCTCTATCCCTAATTACTTGTCTATTTTTAAATTGACATATTTATTAAAAAAATAACGATTGACACAATGAAATTATCATTTTAGCCCTATTAACTATGAAGTAGATGAATTAAAAATTAAAGAATTTCAAGAAGTTCTACATTTTTTTCAAAGTAATTAATTGAGGTTATAAAAGGTGAATTTTTTTTTCCTTTCTTGATTTGTCAAAATGGATAAGTAAAAAGGAAAAACTAAAAATGAAAAAAGTAAACAGGTAATTAGGGACGGAGGGAGTAAAAAAAGAGATGAAAAGAAAAACCACGACCCCTCATCACAAATCAACCGTAAGCGAGGTTCATAGTTAGTGGTGGAATCAAAAAATTTACTAAGAGGTTCATAGTTAGTGGTGAAGCCAAGTTGAGGGTCATGTTTATGTTAACAATTACAGCGGGGTAATCTTGGAAATTAACTAATGAAAATAAGTCAAATTGGGTAGTTTTTAACTGTTAACTGAGAGAATAGGTAATTAGTACATTAATTAAAGAGACAAATGTAAGTTAAAATGCAAATCCTAAGGAACCGATCTAGCAGGTTTGTCGCTGCAACTAGTGTCCAAGCTTTACAGCCCGATTCCTCCTCATTTTATTTTTTTTAATTTCTATCATTGGGATTCGTGTACAAATAATAATTAGTTTACAGTTTTTTCTAAAATATCTCTGAAAATCTCCTTATTTTATTTCAATCCCCTTATTTAAATCATTTCTATTTTGGTTCTGCTCCTAACTAATTTTATCATCTTCCACTAAACAGCACGATGATTACAGCTAGGCTTAATATAATTACTGACCAAAAACTAAAATTTAATAATATATTTTTCAAAATCTACCCTTTTAATTTTTTATATGTAAAATTATAAAGTTATTTTTTCAATAATTAATTTCTTCAAATATTTTTCTTCATAGAATAAAAATATTAATTAAGAAAAACTTAAATTAAAAACATTATATAAAATCGGCGTGCATAGTATAAAAGGAGAACAAATATATGCGGGCAAGAAAAACTCAAAATCAATAGGGTAGATATAATAATGGGTACTAATTAATGACAGGAAAGAACTTAACATAATTTGTTCACTCATTAAATAATCCAAATGAAACTCTAAAAAAATAATTAATTATGATAGTTAAGAAAATTATATATAATATAGAGTTAATATTATTTTAAGTCATTTTAATATAAAATTAATAAGTTTCTTTAATAGTGACATATGGATGCATTAAATCCTCTTTTCATATTATCAAGTTTTTATTTTAATATCTCAAAGTTATAATTAATTTTGATACTTCAACAAAAGTTCTTACGATTTTATGTATTACAAATTTACAATAATTAATATTCAAAATAATAATAATAATTTTATTATATAGTAATGACACCATGAATGTATATATTAAGTTTTTTTTTCTTCAAATTTTAAGTTTAGAGTTAAATGATAGTACCACTTATTTGATATTTTAGAATTTTGAACAAATTATTTAAAATTTATTATTCACCAATAAGATTTTTGAGAACAAGGATCATCGGTATTATGTTATAACAAATGGCTAACTTTTTATTAATTTGAATTTTTTTTCTCAAATTATATAATAAGATAGTGACTCTTTATATATAAAATTATAAATTATAAAAACATATGAATATTAATTCTATAATAAAATAATTTTTTGTATTCCTCATAATTAACTACGTACCCCATATATCATGACACTCTTTTTTATGTGAATCTTTTTTTCTTAATCATAAAAGAGAGAAAGGTTTGGTGGTGAAGTAGCTAAAGATGACCTAGTTCTTAAGTAAAGACTATCACCACAATTCCATTTTCACATTACACTCTATGCCCTCACGTGTGGTCCACCAATGGAACAGTGGTAGTCCTAACACTCCCTTCCTTGAAATATTATTGTTTCATTTTAATTTGATTTTTTTATTTTGATTTATGATATTGATTTTGAAATGAATTTGAGTCATATAATTTTAAATTAAATATATGTATTAGGTACAATATATCAAAATATTTTTAATCTTATATTAAATATATGATGCGTAAAGTTAAAACTAAAAGATTATAAAAGAAAATTAGAAACGATTCTTTTTTTAAAAAAAAAATGGAGTAAAAAATAAGTACACAAACAAACGAAATGAAATGATTAATATCACTCAAAAGGATTATGAGCCTGTTTGGCATTGCTGGAGGCCAAAAATGTTTTTTTAATGAAAAATTAAGTATTTTACAAATTTTTAAAATTGCTTTTAAATGGAATCGAAAACAGATTTTTTGAAAAATATTTTTAAAAAAAATATTTCTTTCATTTATAAATATTTACCAATATATCTCTTATAACTAATTAGCATATTTTATTTTTTATTTTTTATTTTTATATAATATTTTTTTAAATTTTATGTTTATATATTATTATTTTATATAATATTTTACGTTTTATTTTACAGAATTAGAAGTAAAGGTAACAACAATATTTTTGTATGATTAAAAATATGAAATATTTTATTTATTTTTGTGGTTAATTTTTCGTGGTTTAATTTGTGGAATGATTTTTAAATTTATTTTGCTTATACTTTTAATTGTATTTAAATCATCATGTTAATATTATATTAATATTTAATTTATTGATTTATTTATTTATAATATTGATTGATTGAAAATTTGAATATATACATTTTAATTAGTTTTTTTTTGTAATAGATGTTTAAAATGATTCCTCTCTAATAAAATAATCTTAATATTAAAACTACATTGATACTTACTATTTTTCATAATTTGACTCTCAAAAGCTTTTTTAAAAAAAGACTAGCCAAACACAAGTTGCTTATCAAAAATACTTTTCAACTAAATTAGCCAAACATAAATTGCATTTTTTCCAAAACACTTTTTAGAAAAACTATTTTGAAAAAACTTCTAAAAATAAGCAGTTTTTAACCGCAATGCTTTTGTTTTCCATTTCGCATAAAGACATTTTAACAATTACTATTATTTTAATGTAAAGAAAATTAGCAAATAGCTAGCTTTTTTTAAAGCCATAATTTTCCCTGATCAACATCCAATATTTCAGCTGTTTGCTTGTCCCCTTCAAACGCAAATAAACCCCCCCTCTCCTTTCTCTTCTTCTTCTTCCACCTCTCTCTCTCTCTCTCTCTTCACTCTCCCAAATATTTTCCTCTCACACCAAAAACACACACTCATTTCACACATTCCTCTTTTAGCTCCTCTTTTTTTTTTGAAATAATTTCTAATGGAAACACCTGAATTGTTTCAAACAGGTTACTATAACACCGAATTCACTTCCGAAAAGCAGCTCATTTCTGATGTAAAAAATGGTGAACATTTCGTTGTTGACGATCTTTTGGACTTGCCTAATGATGATGGAATGGTCACCGAAGACACGTTGGACCTTACAGTTATAGGAAACTCCACGGATTGTTCCGTCGTAGATAATTCATGTAACTCCTCATTGTCCGGAAGCAATCACCCCCCACAATTACTCGGCTACCGGGATTTTCCCGATGGACACTTGTCCACTGAATTCGCCGTTCCAGTAAGCACAATTTTCATGTAATTTCGTACGGTTTTAGTTTTAATTTGTTGTTTTTGCTTTATAAATAAAAGAACTGAGAAAAAGTAGTCACTACATAGGTAACTCTTTAATGCTTTTGTGAGGAATTTTGTATAATATAGCTTTTGTTTTGTTCTAGAAAAGAAAAGAAATGGAGTAGTATTTACTTTTCTTGTTTGGTTGCTGAATACAAATTAAAGATAAAGAAAATTCATGCATTTTTTGTTTCGTCTAAAATGAATTTAACGTGAAAAATAATTATTGTATTATATTTGCCATTAGAATTGGTGCCTATTGTCCCCAAATTATGAGACCACTAGTTTCAAGAGACCATAATTCAAACCATTACGACAAGAATAAGTGAATATATTGAGTGTAAATTCATGAGTAAGATTTGAATAATGTAGAGTGTATGTAAATCTTACTCCTACTTTATAGATAAAGAGACTATTTCTGATTAAATTATTTTTTTAAAAAAAAATTGTTACTAATTAAATTGTTGTTGATTTTTTTATAAAAAAATGCAGTATGAAGATATGGCTGAGCTGGAATGGCTATCGAATTTTGTGGAAGAATCATTTTCAAGTAACGAGCTGCATAAAATGCAGATGGTGCAAGCAATGAGGAATCGAACTGATTCTGAGATTCACCAATTCATTCCTGACCCGAACCGAGCATCTGCAACGTCTAGCACAATCTTCAAGCCGGAAATGCCTGTCCCAGCCAAAGCACGTAGCAAACGATCGCGAATGGCTCCAGGAAACTGGGCCTCTCGCTTGCTAGTTGTGTCTCCCAACACTACAACCCCGGATTCCTCGATGGACACGATATCAATGCAAGACATGTCATCGTCATCAGAGTCCGGGATGATAATCCCGAGCTCTGGGAAGAAGACAGTGAAGTCTTCTTCTACTCCGAAAAAGAAAGAGAGTAATATCCATCATGTTCCAAGTAACAATAATGGTAGCAATAGTGAAGGAAGGAAGTGTCTTCATTGTGCTACTGATAAGACACCGCAATGGAGGACAGGACCATTGGGTCCTAAAACACTTTGCAATGCTTGTGGTGTAAGGTACAAGTCTGGACGTCTCGTCCCTGAATATCGACCTGCTGCTAGCCCTACTTTTATGCTCACTAAACACTCTAATTCTCACCGCAAAGTGCTTGAGATTCGGAGGCAAAAGGAAGTTACTCAGGTTGAACACCAACACCAACACCAATTCCTTCCTCATAACATGATGTTCGATGTATCCAATGCCGATGATTACTTGATTCATCAACATATGGGGCCAGATTTTCGGCAGCTAATCTAGTGATCATCAATGGTACCAGTGTAGGAGTTTGTTTTCTCATATTGAGTTTTGAATTTCCTAATTGTTTTTACTAGGACTAGATTCCTAACTTATCGAATTTTGTAGCGTTGTCATAGAAATTAAAAAAACGAAATTAAAGGAAAGGAAAGGTGAGAGACTACAAGAGTAAAAAAGAATGAGCAATACAAGTAGAAGGTGTAGGGTCTAGTGTCCCAAGTTTATGTTACTTTTGCCAAAAAATTGGCAATTTCATGGAACCAATTTTTCCTAATACACAAACTTGCTTTAGATCTCTTTGTTATTGCACCTTTTTTCGTTTACATTTGTTCTAATTTTCTTTTATCATGCCTAATATAATTCTTGACTGATTTATTTTCTATTAGGCAATAAGGAAAATGAGGGGATAAAATAAAAAGAAGCATAATTATTAATTATTATCTTAACTTGCATGAGAAATGACTTCTAAAATGAATGGTTTGTTTAGTGCAAGGAAACGTCGAATTGTAGGTTTTTGAACTTTTTATTCTAAATTCAACTAGAATTTATTTGTTTTTTCATTGTATTACTTATTATTGCAAAAGTAATTCCATTTCTTCGCTTATCGTTTGGTAAGTGAAGGTCGATATAGTCATATAATCCTATCTCTTTTAACGAGTCTAATGAGGTTAGGTACTCATCATAATTGATTTAGTAAATGTATTGCATTTTATTCTAATTTAAATGCAATACATTAGGGGGTGTTCGGTATGAAGGAAAATGTTAATAATATTTAGAAAATAATTTTTGAAAAACAACTGATTTATTTTATGTTGTTTAGTTAGTAAGAAAAATCTGTTGCTCAAAGAGCTTTTAGGTATAATCCGAGAAAATTATATGACACCGGATTTGAATCCCCACCCTTTAACACAGACTCGAACCCCTTCCCCAACCCCGACCTGGAACCCCAGCTCTGAATCCCAACCCTGACTTTGACCTCGGTCAGGGATTCGACTTCCCGACCATAACCTAGGACCCAACTCTCGACTCTAACCCCAACCTGAGACCCTACTTCTGACCCTGACCTTGAACTCGAGACTTGCTAGCTCCCTACCCTGATCCAGGACTCGATCTTGACCCCGATTCGAGATCTAACTCCCGACCCCAACCTAAGACCCGAATCTAAACTCCGACCCAAGACTTGATTTCCGACCCTGACTCAAGACTCAACGTCCGACTTGGTACCCAATCAACTCTCAATTTCGATCTTGACTCGAGACCTGACTCCTACCGAGACCAACCTGACTTTCGACCCCAATTTGGGACCTAACCCTAACTCGGGACCCAAACCCCGATTAGGGGCCGACCTCGACCCCAATATGTAGTGAGGTTGAAAGAGAGTTTTGGAAAGTATTTCTTTACTTTATGTAGAAAAGTCATTTTTTCTTAAATTGAAGAAAAATAAGTTTATTTTTGAAAAATATTTAAGCAAACTAAATATGAGAAAATTGAAAAACGTTTTGTTTTTCCTCATACCAAATACACCTTACAAGAATTCCCCTTTTCACGTAAAATTCTAATATTCAATTAAAGTACATATATATTCATTTATTTACAAAAGACATAGTGTGAAAATCTATAATTGAAAACATAAAGTAATATATATGCATATTTATTTTGACTTATTAATTCTTAAAATTAACTATTTAGTCAAGCAATTTCAGTATATAGTGCCATAACAAGAAACATTTTTTTTCCTTTTCATTGGGATGGTAAAAACATGAATTTCAGCAAAAGAAAAGTAGAATTAAGAAGATGTTGTAGTAGTATGTGCTTAATTATTTTACAGAGAATGTTAGAGGAAAAGCACATCCCAAGTTCATATATATACATCAATGTTAGTATAATTTAACCCATATAAACATTGGAGGTTCATCCTCCTTTTGTACATCGTTATTTGTTCCACTATACACTATGCTTTTTCCATAGAATATCCATTTAACATATCTTTTATGCACAGAATTCAATACTCACTCCATCCCCAACTTCAACCCAAGAGACAAGAGTAGTTAAATTACAGAAATTTGAAAAAAAAAACTAAAAAAAAAACTATACTATACTACGTAATAAAATATTTAGGTGGACGTGCCTACTTTCATGCACACCATGTGAGATTCTTTAATTTACTATTTTCTTAAACAAGTTAATGATGGAAAATGAGAGAAGGATCCAGAGTCAAAATAATTAAGGCCAGTGTAATATTAACAAAGTCCGTCTAACTCCAAAAATATGGGATGTAATCAGAAATTTCGTTAAGGACGTTTAAGATTTAATAAATATATGTATGAAAAATAATTTTTGACTTGTATATATAGTTCGTACAATTTTCTATATATATAATTTTTCGACGAAGGGTGTCCTGCCATTATGTGGCTATGCCATTGAACGGAGCACTACTACACTAAAAATAATTTTTAGTAATAATTAATTAATAACAATAATTTAATTGTCATTGAATATGTTTTTTTAGAGGCAATTATTAGTGACAATTACATTTTAGCATTTTTTGTAAATGTCCCTAAAGCCTATAATGATACTGGATCCAATGACAAATAACTAATTTTAACATTTTGTTATTAATATTTATATTTATTGTAGCTAAAAATTGTTTTTATTGTAGTGATGAGACTATTAATATTGTATGTGGGATCCTAGGCCTAGCTGATCCATAGGAATCAAACTTTATAATCTTAACTGAAGTACTACTAATTACCAAATATTTTCCACCAATTTCATTGTGGTTTAATAATAATTTAAGTGTAATTACTTGAATAAAATGGTCTGCCAAACCTCAGTAATTCACATGGTGTTTGGTGCTTGTTTAACCTGTTTCTCATTATGGTGTCAAAAATTTAATTAATTAATTATGTCAAATAAAAAATAAAAAGTTGCTGCAGGAGTTGTTACAGAAGCAGTGGTATAGCAATTGATTCTTATTATTTAAGAATATTTTGCAGCTGTGAATCAACTAATCAAATTAAACAACTAATTTCACTTTTTTTTTTCTTCTTAAAATGTAATTTATATCAGTAGTCACATGCCTCTCTTGTGCCTCATCCTGCACTTTTATTATTTTTATTCAATTAATAAAGTTCTCTTTTATATTTTGTTAATTAGTGCAGCATTTGATACTAGTCTAAGGCTATTAGCTAGCTATATCATTAGTTAATTTAAAGGCGTAGCCAGAATTTAAAGTTAATAATTTTAAATTTTGTGTGTTTAATATAAAGGAAAATGTTTTCTTGAAGGGTTTCTTACTTATTTTTTAATGTTTGGTAAGTAAGAAAGAAAATATTATCCCAAGAACATTTTTATACGTTATTTAGCAAAATACTATGAAGATAGAATGGAATGGAGAGTGGCCGTTGGGGGATGGCCGAGGGTGGGATGGTCAAGGGGCCGGTGGGGGTTAGGAGGATTGGGTGGGTGAAAGGATACAATAAACTTGAAATGTCACTTCGTTTTTCCTACTTCTATTAGGAAAGTCATTTTCCTCATTTTTGAGGAACATGTTTTCCTAAAGAAAATATTTTTCAAACATTTTGACCAACTGTACATAGAAAACTTGAAAAATATTTCCTTCCATACCAAACATATTCAGCCTGGATTGTAAATTAATAATTTGTATATATTGCATGAATTTTAAAAATAAATATAAAATTTCAATTAGAACTATTGAGTTCGATTAAATTCGTAGTTGATGCTTTCCCTCCCACCATGCCTCAAGTTTTACACTTATTGAAAGGCATAATCTATAAGTAGGGATATATGCATGAACCTATATATGGTTATTGTAATGTGTAGTATTGTACTTTCACTAACAAATGAACATTTTAGCTTCTCCACAACAAACTTTTATATATAATTATTTTTTTTAAAATGTAATGGTACGACACATATATAATATACAAATTAAAGTATATTAGTTACTTCACATTCAAGAGCTTTCTCTAAATTTGCTCCCTCTCTTTATCCTATATACCTAGGTCCTTGTATAACATAGTAATTGTTCTTTAGCTGAATTTAATCTTTTTTAGGGTAGGCCTTTTGAATTGATTGTCTTAAGATGATGAAGACATCGCATATTTTAAGTCATATTTAGTCTTTTTTTCATTTTTTCAATCTTTAGTACAAATCAAATCATATGATTTCTGTATGTATGCACTAAAGAGTTAAATCTCTTTGGTAAACAAATAAAAAGTAAATAGAAGAATACTATTAAATTATAATTAAATATAAAATTTAATCAGTCAACATATATCATACATGTATAAGTTTGTGTAAACATAGATTTATTTCCCCTGATCAAACTAAATCAATTAATTAATGGGATACCTCGACAATACCAGCAAATTAAGACATTGAAAAATGGTTCACTTAATTAGAGTAAGAGCAATAATCACGTAGTTACATTATTAGGTAAATCTTCAACGTTACTCTTTAAGTACTTTTCTCCGGTACTTCAAAAAGATTTTCGTTTTTATTTGTGCTTTTAATATATCAAGAAAATGTAATTATATTTTTTTATTTACACTCAACATTAATTATTTGTCTCCTAAATCATTTCTGAAAACATTAGATTACATATCAATTAATATGAATATTATGAGATAAAATATTTATATTAATCATTGTTTTTCAAGGAGCGTACAAAATTCAAAATAATCAATAAAAATGAACGAAAAACATAGATAGATAGCTTGAATAAATAAATAAAAGTAGTTTAATTAATTCAAAATTCTGAATTGACCCCTAGCTAGTGTGGTGCCAAGTGAGTTAGTGTTCCATATTCTAGGAACAATGCTATTAAGGCAAATGGTAAAACATACAACGATACTAGGGATACTTCATTTTAAATATTTAAGAACTAACATTTCATAATTTAAATATTTAATAAATAAAATATAAATAATTTAGATAGGCGTACAAAATTTTTAAAAAAAATGTAGTTTTTCTTCGTGCTTTTTTATAAAAAATATTTTAATTTACTTGTTAAAATTTCTGACTTCGCGCTAGTATGCTCAACCGTGGGATTGTATAGATATATGGGCTCCCATGCATGGGGAATATTTCATCGTTGAATGAAGATGATTTTTTGTCTTCATTTTAGTACAACGTCATATCTCTGGACAATGACTTGGCTCCTACTTTTTTAATTATTCTTTTAACATGGTAAGTTAGTGCTAAACCACAACTTTTACAAATTATCCACCATCTCCCCCTTTTTTATGACCAAAAAAAAAAAATCATAAAGATGAATGTTTTCTTGCGGAGAAAATATTTCCATGAACAATGTTTCTCTTAAAATAAATGTTTACCTCGACAAAGTATGCTATATTGATTATTAAATAAGTATTTGTATTATATACTCCCTTCCATTCAAAACAGATAATTCTTTTAGAGTTTAAAGATGTATCCATTGTTTTTTTTCTAAAATTTACCCTCTTCTTTAATAAAATTTTCAATATCTTAGGTTTAATAAAAAATGGAGAAGAAACAAATGACAAATTATCCTTTGATTAATGTCATCTAACTAACTTTTCTAAAAGACGTGTCATATTCTAAAAAAACATTTATTTTGAAACAGAGGAAATATAAAGGAATGATAGTTTATATGATATCGATACATAGTAACTCAAAACTGAGATATTTGGAGGAAAAAACTTTCATAGATACGAGAAAAGTCATTGTTTTGGGGTATCTTAGTAGCTCAGTTAATTGATTGTTTAAACGTTTATCTTATTGATGAGAGTTCAACTATCTGAATAATAATTTCATTTTTTGAACTACAAGAAAAAAGAATAATGAAGTGAATTAGCAAGGGATTCAAAGTGCAAAGCTATGAAGACAGCTCATTATCAAAATATAGCTTTGACCATGATTAATTCAAATCTAAGAATCTTCCTTCTCAGGTAGTAGTATTTATTTAATTCAGCTACTTTATTATGATTTATGGGTATAGGAATATAATATCTATCCTCACCATATACAAAACTTAACTAGGCATGGTAGGGTTATTTTCCCAAATGATTTTCTAAGCATTTACACAATCATAAACTTTCATAAATTACATGAGAAACATCACATCCACCTTCTCATGAAGTAATTAATTACCTCCCTAAACTCTGTTGTTTGGACTCATCACCATATGTGTAGTATATGACCATAGTACTGAGAATGAAGCATAGAGGTCAAAAGCTGCATCGAAAATGTCGTAACGTTAAAAATCTATATCCATAAAATTTGTGATGTCAAAAGCTGGGTTGAAAACATTTTTCGCGAAAATGACTTTCATCATACCAAACATACTTAATTATCAGGAAACTCAGCCAAAAAAAGGCAATATTCCAACGTATGATGGAACTTCTATACCATCCAAGCCCAGCACCAAGAACCAATTCAGTTGACTTTTCTTCCTAGATAAGATGTGTTTACATGATTTCACAACAATGCATTGTGGCACCCATAAAGATGGT
The DNA here is from genome assembly GCF_000226075.1 of Solanum tuberosum. Classification (NCBI taxonomy): domain Eukaryota; kingdom Viridiplantae; phylum Streptophyta; class Magnoliopsida; order Solanales; family Solanaceae; genus Solanum; species Solanum tuberosum. The sequence goes on from NW_006239228.1 coordinate 168,396, forward strand.
AGGGCAAACCAAATTATAAATGAGTACGGGCTAAAAAGGGGCCCAATTTTTGCCCTTTTCTCCCTCACCCCCACTTCTTTTTTGTGTCAAGACCAGCTTTCGCACACATAGACTAATTCCTCGAGATACCCATCACCTTCCACAAACAACAGAGGTATCAAGTAACATTGTCCACCAAAGCTAGAACAAATGGAAAGAAATCACTTAATGTTCTTTTGTCTCGGTTGGGAATTGAACTTGAGACAGCATGGGTGCCCCACTGCCCACCCTTTTCTTCCCTACCAAAATAGACAAAATGTCATAAAGGTAAGGTGGGGGAAGGGATTTGATGAAGAAAACTCCAGGATAGAAGAGTGACAATTGATCATGGAGACAAGACGGCAGTGGGCAAAGAACCTTTAGAAAGGATAGGAGACAAAAATATCATCAACCATCCCACCCCCTCACATGCACTTCACGTTTCCACAACTACTAAACAAAGATACTTTCATTAAGCAATTCAGTTTCTTCAACAAAGTATTTAGGCCTTTCCAGCTCATCTGGCTAAAACTATCACCAATGATCAAACAAATTTAGCTAAAAAGTAGATTTGCTGTAGAGAATACCTGATATCTCTTGCGGGATTGGAAAAAAATATAATATAAACACCTTGAAGACATTCCATGACAAACAATGCAACTAAAATGGATTAATAAAAGAAGAGATGGGCTCATGGTAAGACTGCTTTAACGATGTCAGCTTGAGCAGTATGGCATGAGTACAAACATTATTACTTCAAAATTGTTTCTAAATGAATCGAGGGACAATATCTTACAAAATCAGGGCAATTGAGGCAAAAGTCAGAAGTTGCATGCTGTCAATATCATACATGATTAAGAACAGATGTTGCAGAAAATTTTGGAAGGACATCAGCTAATAAGAAATTTGTGATTGTCAATTAAACAACCTTCTTCTTCCTTGAGCAATAGTCTCTTATCGAGGCACTGAGAGTCCTAACTCTGGTAAAAGAGAACATGAGTCAGCAATATCTATTAAACTTGATAAAGTAAAAAATAACATTAAATTAATCCTTCAAAAACCCAATTAAGCAGCAGTTCTTCAGGGAGCACTCTGATGTTTATTAGCCAACCAAGTTATCATTTCATGGACTACATTTCTTTTGCTTTTTATGCCCATCACAAATACTTAGAGATTTGATACGTGTAAGACATAAATGACAACTACATGACTGAGCACCTACTTGAAGTAACCATAACACTGGAAAATCAAACGATTGGGCACACGTAAACTTGAAAGCTGATTAGCCTCCGTGTTTGGTTTGGCAAGTAGAAGCAAAAGGATATTACTTTTTAAGCATGGTGAGGATGAGAAGTGTAAGGCAAATCAGCAAGAGAAATTTCTGGGCAGATTAACGGGATAAATGAGCAAATTTATTTCAACTTCCTAAAGTTGCAAGACATGGTTAACATAGTGATACTAATTGACCATAACAATGTCATAAATAATGATACGTGATTTCTAGAAAATTTGATGCTAACAAACATCTGACTTGAGGCCGTAACCAATCACGGCAGAAAAGGAACAATGGTGGCCATGGTTGTCATGATATTGGATGAGACAATTTTTACATTTTACAGTCAGATAATATCAAATGCCTTGTAGACCAAAAAAAATAAAAAATCATCAGGATACGCATAAATTCATAATGACATTTTCATGCTTATCCATGAATAGATAGCATATAAAGTAGACTAGAACAATTGAAAAATAACACACATTACACGTGCAATCTAAGTTGCTCGGACACTTCAATCTTGGTGCTGCACCCGTGTTAACACAACATGGGTGTGGGAGCCTTATAGAATTTGGTTAACTGGTTTTGGGTACTTTAACCGAAATCAATGGAGAAATTTGGGACAGATACAATGATATTTGTAATCAAAACAAAAGCTAAGGTCAAATTGAAGAAAATGAAATACCTTGTAATAGAAACTTCTATGACAGTCCTTTTCCTTTTATCTCCTTTGGGGACTCTTCTCTTGATAAATATTTTCTCCTCAGAATACCATTCAAGTTTTTCACATAATTTTTCATAATTTGGACATGTAACTCTATTTTTAGATATGTGAATTATTTTTGGCAGAATCCAGCACCCGTAACCATACCCCTAAATCTTAAAATTTCGATCACGAAGGATCTAACCTCTAGATCTGCACCTAAGGACCTGTGGGCACACGTTCGGAGCTCAATAGATGATGGGCACACCTCTCTACCAGGTATGATTCAAACTTCTAACATGTGTCTAACCACTCATCACGCGTTGTGGTTTTTCCACTAGACCAAAGACCTAAGCACCTCCATCCCCAGGCCCCAACATATACACACACATATACCTTTTACTTTAGCTACTAATACATCAATTCTAGATCACTCAATACTACTACAAGAACTCCTACTATGCCCTCAATCTCAAACTATTTGGGTCAGCCGTCAGCATATTAATCCTCACTATCCAATTCGCTTTATTCAAACCCTTCCCATTACAAACTATATGTAATACATTATTATAGTATGTACAAGAGTTTAATCTAAAAAAGGCCACAAAATCATTCTTTGTTTGAGTTTTTTTTGAAATTAGGAAGACTCACAAAGGTCTTGCTTCTAGTCAGCAAGAGCATCCTTCAAACTTTGCCACCTCCAATAAAATGACACCTATTCACACCTCAAATCAATTTATTTCCTCTCTCCTGGACTTCTTACACCACAAAAAAAATGTACTACTTATTCCTTTTCCAAACATCCAGCTAAAATTTTAGGGTAACTTCTTCACTGAACTTATTTTCTGTTGTTTGATGTGAATAGATTAAAAATTAATGCTTTTTGCTCATGAGTTTATGTTATTAATTTGATGCATTATGCATATATGAACGCAAATGCACATTAATTCATTATCATTTTTTCACTTTGTTTTGTTCATTGTTTGTTCATTCTTCTAAGTTAAGGAGAATACCTAATTCTTTTTTCTTTTCAAAATAGTTGATATGTTTTTCAAAATCTTATTGTTACACAAAAATATCTATGTTTGATGCTTTAATGCATATCATTTCATTTTTTATTTAAATTGTCGATTTGTGCATAAATTTGTGCAAAAAGAACATGTTAGTTAACATTGATGTGATTTTCCAAAATCATGTATCCTAATGATTGGAAATTCATGTGTCGAAGAACTAATATTAAATAATTGGAGCTCTCTTATTGACCATACATTTTGTGAACTGGCACGGGGAGATAAATTAGTCTAGCTCATCATCCAGAGGTGGGTTGAGCACCTTGCACACTAGTTATTATTAATAGGCCTTGACTAATAAACAGTATGAGATGGGTTTTGGTGAGAAATGGATCAACAACAACAAACCCAGTATAATCCCACAAGTGGGGTGGGTCTAAGAGGATAGAGTGTATGCATCCTTACCCCTACCTCATACAGCTAGAGAGATTGTTTCTGATAGACCCTTGCCTTAAAATAAAGCATATCCAAGGAGTTAGGAAAAGGCAATGCAGAAACAAGAACAATAGCAACACCGAAATAATGTGAAATGAAGACCAGTACACAACATATAGAGGAAAGAACAATAATGACAATTAAAAATGCGATAATTGAAGCACGCACACACCAAGCACAAGTGATAACCGAAACCAAATAACAAGAAACTACAAGGATAATGCAATACCACTAATAAGAAGGAAGGTCCAAGTACGACCATCAAGCCTATCTCGTAAGAAAGCGACGGTGTTCAACTACCAACCAACCTTCTATCCTAATTCATGACCTCCAAACCGTCCCTTATCTAAGGTCATGTCCACGGTAAGCTCAAGATGTGTCATGTCCTGTCTAATTATCTCCCCCAAATACTTCTTCGGCCAGCCTCTACCTCTCCTGATGGCTGATGCCCACTATTGCCAACCTCTCACACCTACTCATGGGGGCATCTACACTTCTCTTCACATGCCCAAACCATCTCACCTCGCTTCCCTCAACTTGTCCACCACGGAAGTCACTACTATCATCTCTCAGATATTTTCATTTCAAATCTTATCTCTCCTAGTATGTCCACACATCCACCTCAACATCCTCATCTACGCAACCTTCATCTTTTGAACATGAGTTCTTGACTGGCCAACACTCCATCCCATACAACATTGATGATCTAACCATCACTCTGTAGAACTTACCTTTAAGCCTAGGCAGTACCTTTCACATTCACCCATCTCGCACTAATACGATGTGTTATGTCATCATTGATCTCCCCATTACTTTTAATTAAAGACACCTGATACTATGGTGAGAAATGGATCAACTAAACTATTTTTGCATCTCTTTCGTCAGATTCTTCGTTGCAATCAATGACTCCCTAGAAGGATTTTTATTTCCAATACATAGGGAGCTTAAGGGCGCGGAGACCCACTATCTCCTTTTTGTTCATATGGCCATGAAAGATTTGAGAAAAAAACAAAGCAAATGGAATAGATAGAAAGGTTTAGGCCAGATAAGGAGAGAACAACCTCTCCATAGGTTCCACACATCATGTATATAGATGATACATACTTTAGATGCTGACAGAGTGTAAATTAATGTATTAAAGGGTGATCTTATTGGTATTGGCACTCATCAAGTCTACATCAACCCAACTAAGAGCCACATATTCCCTGTTAATTGGTAATAAGTAGTGAATAACCTCGTTGAGAATCTAGGTTGTTGTGTTGGATGCCTCAAAATACTTATTTAGGGCTTCCCCAGGAGCAAGACCAAGGCAACAAAGATCCGGCAAGGGATACTGTAGCTATGTGTAAAAAAAGTTTTGTAATTGGAAGATAAAGTACTTCTCCCTTGGAGACAGGATAGTTTTTGACTAATAGTGTCTAATACTTTTCCTACATATACGTCTTCATTTCCCATCCCTGCTAAAGTGGATAAGAGACCGATTAAAATAAGAAAGGACTTTCAATAGAGAAGAAACAAGGAGAAGGGAGACTTCCATCTAGTTAACCAGATATAAACAAAATGAATCATTTCTTAGCTTTGTTTCACTCTTATTAAACCATTTATTCAAGGTAGGAATTAATAGAATACCAACTAATACATTGAAGAAAAAGATAATAACAGAAGATGTCACTGAACTTCTTAGGGATTCAAAGCGAGAACCTGAGTCAAGGGTGAGAATCCACATTTAGTTGCTGCTTGGCTAGACCCGTAAAGGAACAATTCACTCCTTCAAGATGAAATTTCTAGTTTATATTTTTGTACTGGAGGACAGAATCTACTTACTACCAATCCAAATTTAACTTGGAAAAAGAAGGATGTAAGCAAGGATTTCTTTTTTATGCAGTATTTGATCTTGAATGCATAGTGTAGCCCTCGCTCGAGTTCTCTGATATCGACTGGCTGGAAGAAGAGTGCGGGATCAGAGGCGATAGAACTAGTGTTCTTGTATCAACCTCTAGTGTGGCGAACTTGTTGAAAGCAACTAGGATTGCTACAGATTGGGGGGAGGGGAAGAAGAATTGAAGACAAGTATCTCTGGATGCATAATAAAACTAATTTCTCCAAATAGCGTTGGATATATAATTAGGGAAGGAGCCTTTGTGACAACAGATGATTGAGGACAAACATGGGAAAAATCATTCACGAAGTACCTGCTCAGTATCCTCCACCAATGGGAGCTGTGTGAGGAAACAAGTTAGGGGGCTACACAAGTTTGCTGCAAAACACTTGTACAAAATTGTGTAATGGCAGGAAACCTATGTTTTAAAGTAATTGATGGATAAGAGTGTCACCACAAAAAAGAGCAACACTTGATATGCCTAGTTTTCTTAAATCACAAATGCCAATTCGGATAAATGTAGAATGCTAATTTGGGGGATATAAGTTTTAGAAGGATTTGCAATGATAGACAATAGGATTTCTAGGAAGAATCTCTCAACTCTTATCAGAGCTGGAATATTATTAGATTTTCCCGAATGTAATTGATATTCTTACTTGGATCCCAAGAAAAGATTGAAAATTTAATGTGAGCTCATGTTACATATATATACTGAATACCACTAATTGGCAGGAAAGTGGCATTAGAAGATATTGTGGAAGTGTAAAGCTCATTACATGATGGCATGCTTTTCTTGGATGGTTAATTATGAACCAATGTTGACCTATATCATAAGAAAAGAGATGCCTCTGTATTACCCAGTGTTTTTTACAGCGAAAGGCGACAAGGGCCTGCCTCGTCGCTCGCCTTTTTGAATTGAGGCGCCAAATAATACCAAAAATTTAAAATTTTAATTGCATATATAAATTTCCAAAATCTTAATAGCAATAATATATATTAGCAAATATTTCAATTCAAAAACTAATAGTAGATACTAAAAGTCTAGAACTTGAATGACTCAATAATTCATAAGACAATTGACAAGCAATGCTAGAACTCTAAAAGTCTATTCTTCTACAAGATTTTCCAAATTAAGATCAACATCCTCTTCATCATGATTGTATTGCTCACTAGTCACTACCACAGTACCACTGGAAGCAGAGCACTCAATCACTCACTACAATTGAAAAACAGAGTAGAGAAGAAGAAGAAAAGAAGAGAAGAGAACTAGAAGATAAGAAGAAGAAAAAAAAAGGTCTCTTACCTAAGCTGAGCAGCAGTCGCGAAGAAGGTTTCGAATGGGTCGCGACTCGCGAAAAACTGAGGAGAAGAGGAGCGCAAGTCTTGCGAGGGTGAAGGTTTGCAAAAATACCCATAAGAACCCTAATTTTGGCTTTTAATTATTAAATCAAACCTTTTTAAAACAAAATTAAAAGTCGAAGTCAGTCGCCTCGCCTCGCCATGTCGCCAATCGCCTTTACGTCGCCATAGCTCGCCATTTTGAAATCGCATCGCCTCGCTGCAGATAGGCGATGGTGCCTCGCCTTGTGGCCAAAGGCGAAAGGCGAGCGCCTTTCACAACACTGGTATTACCAATACGAAAGAGAAGTTAAAAAGGTCAATTAATATTTTTTTGCACTGCCCAGTCGTCTATCATATGCGGCATCTGTTCTTGAATACTTTTAGAGTAAGGTGAGCTATGCCATGAACAATCAAGGAACTCCTGTTAGACAGGGAAAAAATTGATGAAGATAGAAGAATGCTTTGTGAAACAATCCCAACTTGTATATGGTAGGGATCATTGGAACAACAGGAGCTTAAGATGTTCCGAGAGAAAAGTGAAGAACATTCACAAACTAAAGTTCAATTGTCTTTCTATCTTGTCCTTCCGGTTAAGAAAAAGAATATAAATGAAATAGATGGTCTCTCAGACTTTCTCAGTTTCCTCAAAAGTTAGCATAGTCTAGAAACTGAGTTTTTGTTGTACCACCATTTGCAAATTCAACACAAGCTTAGTGACATTAAAATTAATAAAATTTTGGCTTACCTATCTAAAAGATTTTCTTTAAGTCAAGTTATTACATAACAATCAGAATATAATGATGGCATGACTAGTAATTGGATTCATTCTGTTTCTAGGATCAAGGATCTTGAAGATTCTCAGATGTTGTACTACTAGTTGGTTGTCTTCTACTTGGAGTTAGGTTGTCGTATAACTTGTCACAATATTGCCTACATAAATTTTCTTTCAAGAAGATTGATTTATGATCGGGGTCCATTGTGCTTACTATACTCACAAGAGAAGAAGATGATCAAACGCAGTAGCGAAGAGTTGTCCAAATGAGGCAGGCCTTCAAAATTTTGAATGACTAACTTGAACTAGCTAAAGCTACCTTCGACATAGAAGGACTTATCGATTGCAAACAATGAGACCGATATGCTAACGCGTTAAACTCAATGTATCTGGTTCTAATTATCTACTGGCACCCTCTTCAGCCTCTCAATCTTATTTATGTCCCCTGCAATTGCAGCCTCTCCATCCAAGAATACACAAGACTATTAAAAAGGAGTGAAAGATGAAGCTTAAATGGCCACAGTGTAAACTCAAGGCCGTAAAAGTAAATTCAATTTCTCTCCACCTATACAATGTTATATCCTCCAGCAGCTCTCTGGTCCAGCTTTAAATCCCTGACAGATTTTGGTAACTTGGTATAACCCATGAGATGTTTCCAGTGGCCAAAATTCCAACATCCGTGATATCTAAGCATATAGCACTATAGTTTACTTAAATTTTAGTTTAGTTCTCAGGATCCCCAAATATTCCTAGCAATCAATTGCATCCATTACAATTACTAACTGTCAACTGATCCCCTTGTCTATATTGTGAATTTGGACAAAGAAGATAACTTCATCCAGAGGCCATCGTTCGTCCAAACATATATGAACAGCACATTCTATCAGTATATATAACTACTCTCTTTGCGTCGACCAGACAACCTAGAACACTAACCACCGTCTTTCCATTGACCAATACATACTTAATATACAACGAAAAATAATTATATGGAAAGATTCAGCCGCCAAGATAAAATCTTGATACTAAGTTAACAAAAAGTAAAACCAAAGAGATACATAAACATGATCATAAAGTGGTTTTTGCTTACAGATACAGTTTCTAAAATATCAAACTCCTGGGTTGGCACTGCAGAGCATACCCTGAGACAACGATCTGGAGCCCTTGGAATCAATACCAAGGCAAGATGTGAGTCGAGCTGAAGAGACAGCAGTGTGGAGCGGCAGCAGAGATTGAAGACAACCCATTTGAGGCAATGGCCTGAAACATCAAAATCAATTATCAAAATTGAATCTTTATTCAAGAATTTCAATACATTGGAGGAAGGACTTGCCTTGAGAGTGTTGGAAATGGGCGAGGAACGTTAAAAGAGGAAGTGGGTATGCTTGATTGTTTGTTCATTGTGGATTTGACAAAGTTAATTGCTGGTCTTGAGAATGCACGACAGCGAGAAGCCATTGCAGATGAAGCACAAAAGCTTTGCACTGATGTTAGGGTTTGGAAATGGGGTTTTGGTGAGGTTTTACAAAAGGTTGTTTGTACCATAGGCTTTAAACATGGTACATCAATTTGCCCCTATTTTTATGGCGGAATACATCAATAATTCCTTAAAGTGACTATTAAATGTCATTTGGACATTTGAATTGGGTATTTAAACATATGATAATAGATATTTTTTATTTAAATTTTAAAAAATAATTGTGTGTTTTCTTAAACATTTAATATGTACATAAATTAATCATATAAAATAAGTTATCTTTTTAAAATGGAAAAAATGACAAATATACCCCTGAACTATTGTAAATGGTATGCAGATACCCTTCGTCATACTATTGGGACATTGATGCCCCTGCCGTCTAAAAACTAAGAGCATATATGCCCTTCACTCTAACGGAAGACTAAATAGGGACACGTGACGCAATCTTATCCGTCGATCTGATATTTAATCGGTAGATAAGATTATGACACGTGTATGTCTATTAGTATAAAGGGTATATATGCTTTAGTTTTTGGACGGCAGGGACACCAATGTCCCAAAAGTATGACGAAGGATATCTGGATACCATTTACGATAGTTAAGTGGTATATTTGTCCTTTTTCCCTTTTAAAATTGTAGGCATCAATATCAATTGAAATAAATTTGAGGTTTTGAGGGTTTATTAAAGCTAATGTGTATAATTAAGGAAAGTGACATATTTTAAGTGATTAACTTATCTATCTAGTGGTGCTTAAGGACAAGCACAAACAAATTCTAAAATTTGAGTCGAAAATGTCTAATAGGAACACTTTAATATGTGTTCATATGCTCAATCTAAACAAACTGTAGTTAGCGTCTAAAGAAAATTTACTAACAAATTTAAAAGATTATCTGTGTGTTTAGCTTATTTTTATTGCACTATATATCTTTTCTAACAATTCATTGTCACGCCGAGCCATACTCTAGATGTGGCCAACATCCGATGTTATTGATGGCCGAGCATACCCATAACATGACATGAAACATGAACATACATCTAAACATGAGCGGAATGCATAATTTACAAACATGCTCTTTGAGAAATTCATCATGATAAAGAAAATAAGTCTTCAAATAAAAGTTTTTCATAAACAAATTACGGAAATTTCGAAGCATAATGACACAAAGGTCAAAATTGAAATACATGACTAACTGTCAATGTATGAAGTCTCTAACATGACTAAGTAATGTCCATCGGGATAAGACCTCTGATAATCAACTAACTACTAACTACTTGGTTGAACTAAATATGACTAAATCCTGTGAAAGTAAGAAGGACTAACATCTCGAAAATGTTGTTCAATGCTTTCTACCAAATTGGGGTAACACGCATCATTCGTCCATTTACTCAAAGACCATTTTCTCCCTATACACTAGGTTTATTTAAGAGAAAATACATAATTACCCCATCAAATTTAGACTCTTTTTTGAAGAAGACACCTTAAGTTTGCGGAGGTCTTATTACCTCACGAAATCATTTAAAATCCACAATAAATACGTTATTTTGACCCATTTTCATGGCAATTGTGATTCACACTACAAAAGCGCGTGAAAGGGTAAAATTGCAGCCCCAAACCAATGGAAAACTGACACATGGCATTGTTAAACCAAAGTGAAAAGAGTCCCACGTTTCTTCTTCCCCAAACCACCATTAATGGCTGTTGAGAGCTTTTCTCAACAGCAAAAATTGGTTTTTTACCACGCGAAGCGATTTCTTTACTATATACTCTATCATCAAGTTTTAGCAATCCATCTTAAGGTCTTTTATAAGAAAAATCTACTTAACAACGACATAATACTTGATCAATTTAGCACCTAATTTACCCTTCAACAAAGAAATTTGAACTCATTTCCGTTCATATAGTTTCCCAAGATCAAAAGTATCAAAGAATCTATTCGTACAAATTCAAAAAAATGTGAAATTCACTTATAGAACTCAAAGCTAGTCTTAATTTCGGAATACCCACAAAGCTAAAAAGGATTAAACTAATTTTTGAGGAAAAAATTGAAATCAAGCACTAAATAAACAGCCAAAACACTAAAAAATAACACACAAAACTTACATAAATATATATTTACAAAGAAATTCAGAAAAAAATTTCTTTTGAAGTGAAGTAAATCGAAAGAATTGGGAAAAGGAATTGGAAAAGATGAACATGAATTTTTCTAAAAAGGTTTAAGGGTTAAAATGTGAGTGGGTCAGGATTTTACCCGACCCACTATTAAACAAGCAAGAAAAATAAAAAAATATTATTTTATTTGGGGGTGAAACACACACACGGATTATGAAATTGCAAATATTGTAAAAATAGTGTATTTAAAATTGTTGGAAATGGTTGGATGGGGTAATAGGACCCCCGCAAATTTTAGGTGTCTACTTCAAAAAAGAGTACAATTTTGATGGGGTAATTATGTATTTTCTCTTTATTTAAAGATAGACCATATGATGGGTTCCTTTTCTTTCAATAATTTTTTTAATTTTTTTTTTGGGGTGGGTTCATTTTCAAAACTATATTGCTTAGTATTCAACAATATTTACAATTAAATGGAGAATAGTGATAATTTACTCTGTTCCATTGCTCCCCTGTAAATACTAGCGTGACGTGGGGCCATCCGAGTATTCAAAGATGTGACTTAGTGATTAATAAAATGGATTGAGAATCATAAGATCTCAGGTTCAAATCCCAATAAAGATTAAAAAAAAAGGGACTGTAATTTCTTCCCATTGATACCTGCACAAACTAGTTATTTCTACAAAGAGATTGTTTTACTACTCTTGTATCTGGGTTATCACTAAAGTCTTATACAATTTGATGTCAAATGATTCCGACCGGGAATTTAAACAGCTACTTGTTGGCCAAAATAGTGATTCTACAGCTGCGTCAATTCCCGCAGGAAATAGTAAAGCTAATTGTAGTAATATTTTCATTTATCTCTTCAAAGAAAGTTAAATTGACGGACCAAATGAAAAATCTTAAAATCCATGGGGTCTTACAATTATTTGGAAAAGTAAGAGACCAGTTCCAATTGAACAAGGCGTCCACATCTTGTGAAATTGCGTTTAGAATAATGTTATACACAAAGTTCAGTAGTAGCACAGAATTGTAACATCAATTGTCAAAGAACACCATACACTTTTTAGACCACTCTATTATCATGCAATATAGTACATGGGATTTGGAAGTTTAAAGGACCTCTGTGCTACAGCAAAACCCATCAAGTCACTCCACTGATCTCCAGAGTTCCCCCGAATCCTGTAACCTTCATCTTCTAACTCCTTTCTTTTCTCAGATTTGTATTGGGTTGCCAGTTTACCTTTATCGGAAGGTCCCCTGTTACATCACAAAGGTTCAGCCACAGTTTTAAGGTGAAGAAAACTTACAATTTCGTAAAATGGAGTACTCTGATTAATGGCAAGAAAGATGGTGATTTGGGAATTAAAAACATCAGGAATCTTCCTTTTTTTATGTAGGTCATTCTTTCAAGATATACCACATGTTGTGGTTAAAAACCTCAGACATCATAACATTAGCTTATTGATGAAGTGCCTATGGAGGTTGAATACATAAGTGGAAGCTTTATGTGTGTGTTTATCAAGAAAAAGTATGGTGTTGATTGCTATTGGTGTACCAGATAAGTTCAAACATCTTTTGGCGTATGAACATGAAGGGTATCAGATCACTATAGCCTTTTTTCAAGGCTGACTGGTTATAAAGTAGGCAATGTAAGGAAAATCTCATTTTGTTTGGATAACTGGGCTGGTAATGGCTCTTTGAAGGAGTTGTTTCCAGATTTCTTTACTTTGGCAGTAAACAACTATCTTCTTTGGCTGATAGCAGACTAAATGGTATTCGGAGAATTAACTTTAGAAGGAATTTCAGTGACTGGGAGGTGATTAGGTTTGTTGCATTTTCCGATCTTCTAAACACTTACTAGCAACTATCCAATACTGATGATAGCTTATTATGGAAACCTAACTGCAAAGAAGTTCTAACACTGAGTTCTTGTTACAGGAAGCTAATAAAGGTAGAAAACCTGACAAAACCTTGGCCATGACTACAAATTTGGAGATCCAAAGCACCAAAAGGTAGCTTATTTCACATGGATAGTCAGCAAAGTAGCCCATCTCGCACAAGAGAATTTACAAAAAAGAGTTTTGCATTATATAGCAAATGTCTTCTTTGTAGGAGACAAGAAGAGACCATCTGTCATTTATTTTTCCACTGCCAAGTTACTGCTCAACTGTGGCAGCTTTTCTCAAATATTACCAGTATGCAGTGGATTATGCCAGAAACAATAACTGACTTGTTGAGATGCTGGACCAGAAAAGGAAATAGGAAGCTACTACGGTGGAACTATACCTGCTTGTATATGAGAGAAATTAGAGGTGTTTGGAAGATGGTGCCAAATCCATTCACAAGATGAAGGCTAATTGTATATTTTTGTTTTGTTTTTGGAGTAGATGAGGTTGAATGGATTTTACAGAAGTTAGAATCATTACAAGATTAGTTGGGGCATGCTTTTGGGTTTTGTTTATTCTGGCAATATTCTACAGTTTGAGAAGCACACCCTTAGTGCTGGTTCATCAATAAAATTACCTTGCCTTCTCAAAGAAAAACAATTGTTTGAATACCTCAAAATAAGCCGTTCCCAATTGCTGTATCCAGCATGCACCATATTCTTTTCTGTATTGTTCCTTTGATATTCACTCCGACCAGTCAACAAGAATATAGTAAATCCTCGCTGCTGTAGCTCCTTGTACAGTTTTAAACTTGCAGGTATAGCAGGAGCGTTAGCTTCATTCACCCATTTGTCAAAGGCGTTTTCATCAAAGATCTGCGATCTGCATACAGCAGCAAAATGTGATCACCCACAGAACAACACAGCAACAACAAAGAATCAAAAGAATCACAGAGAAATCACATTTGACGGCCAAGTGGATCTTCAGCTAGTGTTGTCAAAGCGAAAGCGTAGAAAAGTAATGTCTATAGGAGCTTTAAGCTGAAAAGCACAATTAAAGCACAAGTTTTAATGAAGAAAGATGCAAATCAGAAAACTTAAAAAATTATATGTCTAATACCAAAAAGAGAAATAACTATAAACAAAAAAACAACAATTACATGGACAAAGAAATTGGAAAACCTAAGTTGAGTGAAATACACTACAAAAATGTTCAGAAATCATTTTAGAATTTTGTTTGTGCATAGATGCAATTTTAAGTTTTTACTTAAACTTTTTGACTAGTTTCCGATAATAAATTTCTTAGAATCACTAAATATTTATTTATAAGTTTTTCTTCACAATTAGCATATAATCTAAGTATTTATTGTTTAGTACTTCCTTCTTCAAGACTTAACTCATGCGCGACAAGGTACACACTTTAAGTACCTTGTGGAATGAAATCCAAGTGAAGCGAGACACCCAAACTATGTTGCACCTAATTTCAGGGATTGAGTACATTTGAAACAATCTTTTAGCAACAGTGTCTACTAGACTTCAAATACTAAAGCATCAAAAGTCTACCAGAGGCACACTTTCTTCTGTTCTTTTCTTAATAAACCAGGGGAATACTTAACACATTCTTTAACTTGACAATATTCTTCACCCTCAGTTTCTCCAATACTCAGAATCAAGAATGCAGATAAGTCGAACAACAAAATGAGAAGCAGTAAAACAAAGCTACAGTTTTTCCGGTAAGTACCAATCTCATTATCATTTTTACCATACACATCTGTTTGAACATGAACTGGCTAAAACAACAAGATACTTTCTGTTGTTGAATTATAGAACTTCTATGGTAGTACCATATAACTTCTTCAATTTAGTTTCGAGATTACGACAACAACAACATACCCAGTGTAAATTCCACATCAGACTGTATGAAATCTTACTTCTAAAGCATAATAGCTTAAAGGCTAAGTCTTAAAGGAAAACAAACTGATAACTGCTTCAGCAGGTAATGAATTCTTCCATCACTAAATCATTCAGTACCTGCCCAAGCCACAGAAACAGTTCCCATAGACAATTATTGAATGTATGATCAGAATGCCACAAGCAAGTAAAAATCCACAAAGTGCAATCTATTTTAAATCAGAACATTTAAGCTGGCCTCCTGTGTCAACCAAACTACACTAAATAAACTAGAATCTTCTTGGGTAGCAGTATCACATGGAAGTCAAGTTCAAATGGGAACTACCTTATGAACATTGAAACCAAGGGGTTAAAATTTCAGCATAACTTTGGCTCGATATCTGGGTTTGTATAAATAGTTACGAAATTGGAATATTTACAAGAGCATTAAGTAATCCTCAACAAAGTACACAAATTGTACTATATACTTCTTGCTTAAGAAGTATACCAAGTTTTCCTGGCTAAACCAGCTGTCCCCAGATTGCTTTTAAAAGTTTACCTCGTGTGGTGAACACTGTTCCATCCTATGATTGATTGGTCAAAGAGGCATAATGGAGTATCCCTAAAGCTTTCCACAAAATAGAAACTAGGAGAAGTACCAGGTACAGAAAACGAGTTGAAGTAAGATATAATGCTTGGAAACTTCAAGCATGTTACACTTTAACCAAATGCAAATTACACCTTGATCCTTGATAAAACTAGTCTACTTTCAACATAGAAAGAAGCTTAGGCTTTCAAGCCACTTTCTCAAACCATTACAGTTTTAGGTTCAGAGTAAAAAAAACACTAAACTAATTAAATTATATTCTTATTCTCGGATTTAGGAAAATTCAAATAGAAATAAAAACAACAGAAAGTCAAATCTCCGTGCTTCTATGAAAGAACATAATTAGGATATAAGTTCACTACTGCTGCTTTCAACAAGATGAAAATTTGCTAGGATAGCTTCAAGGGATGCAACTATAACTCTATAAGTTTGCTGATTGCATCAATAGAATGTAATTTTCACCTTGAAGCCCTATCAAGCTTTCCTAAGCAAAGAAATAGTTAATAAGACAAGCTACTGCATGAAGCTACAAAATAAGACTGCTCAAACTGTTTGAATGACAATGGCAGAACTGTTGCTGAGGATTTTACTCATAAAAGAAAACTGTGAATTCAAGAGTCTATAACTAGTGATTGCATAGAAACCAATAGACTGTTCCTTTTGAGTATTTTCTTGAGTATGTTGCGGGTGCTTGTTGCATCATGGCTTGATAAACAAAGGTTAGTATGACAATGGAGTGAGAGCCAAGTTTTATCACACTAGTTTGTTACGGTTAGATTCAGATACGCATGCACACAGAACTTTTACAGGATACTTGTAATTTGTAAAGTACAAGCGGATGCTCAACCAAGAGTTGCTAGATTCATCATCACCACAAAGTAAAAGGATGTTTCGTATATTTGGGTACATCTATGATCTAACGATCTACTTCAATATGGCATGATGAATACATGTAGATCAACAAGTAAATAATTTTTTCCAAGCAAATGAAGATGGGACTTGAAGGGAGAACAAGGAATTATCACTTCTTCACAAGACATGTAATCTTTAAAGCAAGACCAACAAATTGGATATTCAATCTTTTGAGTAGTTAATTTTCAAATCTTAGTTCCAACGCACACAAATATTTACAAGCTCCAAAAGAATTTGATAAAACATGAGTATCTCACTGAGGGGCAATTTTATGTATTTATGCAGTAGCCTATCTTAATTTCGCCTAAATTCCCCAATTATATCTAATGACATGGTCACTACAGGATTTCTTATTTGTTACTATTTAGCTGATATTGATGTGACTTAATGGCAAATGCTATTCCCCCCAATAGGCAAGTTTTTAACAAGCTAAATGAGACCAACTGCGGTAAAGCAAAGCAGAAATTACTCAGAAATAGCTTCTGTTCAAAATTATTAACCAAAAGGATTTGAGGAAGAATCATTCAACACTGTCATTTTCCATTTTGTATGATTTTCAATAGAAGCCTTCTTTGTATAATAAACAGTCCAGAGTAAACAAATGCATATGGAATCAAAGAGAAAATTCAGCAAATTAGAAAGAAAGTAATCATCACCCGAAGCCATGTTCCACATAGTAGGGCAAATTGGAGAGCAGCGTTTCGTCAATATCGAAGACCCAAGCGTCCATTCCATCATTTGAAACCTTAACTGTATTGGCAAACGCGAGTGACAGGTCAGCCACTGCAGCTGAATCTGAAGAATAACGATCCCCGGTGGTGTATTCCTGAACGAAGGAAATGCATCTTTCAGGGATTATAGACCATAAACCAGCGTTATTAGTTTCGACAGTGAATCGCCAGCTGTCACAGTAGAGAGCATTGTCTTTGGGAATCTTCCGGTGGCGGAACACGCGATTGATGGCAAAAAGGTCCAACAATTGAGGGGAAATTCCGAGAATAGATTGAGAGAATGAAGTAGACACGAAGGTGAAAGAGATGAAGAGAACTGCAATGAAGTTTTGAGCGTACGCCATGATACCAGAACCTGTCAATGGCGTCGCTTGGGGTATCAATCAGACTTAGCTGTGAAAATTAAAAAGTGGTTCTAGCATTTGAAGGTTATTATCTTATTCCCACCCACTAACCCTTGACATATAAATGCTTGAAAATCCACACTAGTTGTGTGTATGGCCAGTTCGGTTCGATTTGTATATATTTTAAAAATCATATACTATAAATAAATTCCTACTCTATTAAACACTACATTTAAGTCATAGAAAAAAAGAAGAAGAAGAAAATTGTAGCTCTAGCAACAGAGGTTATTTTTAAAAGATGCTTATCTTAAATAACGCAAATCAAAGAATGATTCTTTTAACTTAATGTAAAATATATCTAAAAGAAGAAAAAAGAAATAAAGAAAAGTTGTTCAAACAACATATAATAATCAAGAAGTAGGCTACATATACATGTTATTGGTCTTCTTTAGATATATACATAGATACCTCATTTGGAACAAATATGGCAAAAATATACCTAATTAATAATAAAGTCAAAACAAACCAATCAGAAAAGAATGAAACAACCCAATAAACACTTCATACTTTTAAATTATATGCACGGATTTTTCTAACAAAATTTTTATAGTATATATATTATAAGTTATCTCATAAATATAAGCACCTAAATATAGTAATTATAAAAAAAAAAACTTGTCTAACCGGAAAAAATAAATTTACTTGGACATTTTTGTTAAAATTGGGCAAAATGCAACACATAAAGAAGATTTTATTTTATGTAGAAAAGATAGTTTTTGATAACAAGAAGAAAAAAAGAACTGAGTGATTTGATATCTTTGTGTCAACTTATTATATAAAGTGGAGTATAAACTAAACATTATGGATAAATGATATCATAACAGAAGAAACTCAAAGGACTGAGCAAATAAATGTTTGGAATGCGAAAAGATATATTTTAAATAATATCTTAAGAAAAATTGTACATTTATGGCCTATAATAAATATTGGCATATGAAAAGACCCCTCACTTACTGTTTAATGTCACTGATTTTATTTATTTGATTTAATATTAAGGTATTAAAAGTGTATTATTATATGAATGCATTAATATTGAATAAATGATTAATGAGATAGTCTATAACATATTTATTTAGTGTAAGGGAAAAATAATAATTTAATTTTGCACTTTGGAGATTTTCATTTATATATATATATATATAATTTCGTGCTGTTTAAAACAGGGTTGCCAATAATTTCGTGCTGTTTAAAATAGGGTTGCGGAATTTTATGCAGTAAATACTGTATAGTTTTTCAAGATTGAAATAGCATTTTTGTAT
>NW_006239228.1:187268-207038 GCF_000226075.1 Solanum tuberosum
TTTAGCCCTCCAAGTTCTATCTCTTAATCTGTGAAGAAGTTTTTGAATAAATCTCATTTTACCAGATTTATAAGCAGGTATAAATATGCAAAAGCATTAATATTTTTCCTTTCGGCATGATATGCAAATAGCATGATTATTTTAAACATAAAATATTCAAAATTATTTTAAATCCCTATAGGTACTAAGTATTTTTCTTTGTCATATTGTAAGTACAGTATATGTGATATGGTATGTTAATAAAATTTATAATATGAATAAAAGTTTGCGTGTATACCTTTCTTCTCTTTTGTCGATGAATAGTCCTATCACTGCCTCAGCAGTTCTCCCTTCAGGCCATGAACAGTTTTTCACCCTAACGACCTCAGTCTTCGGCTACTTTCTTACTGTTCCTCCTTAAGGCTGAAGATCGCAACCTTCACTTAAGACTATTTATGGAGTTTTAAGAAGAAAAGTAAAAAACCAACTGTTTATTTCATATTATAGTTTTTACATACACACCATACTTACATACAATACTCACAACATAATAAGAAAATACTTTTTTCTGACGGGAGAAGTTACTACTCACTCAAACTCATATGAAAAGAGGTACCTAACAATTTTCCTCAAGTGTTTTTCTCTTGGAAAGTGTAGTCTGCCTCTATCATCTGAAGTTCCTCTCCTTTTATAGATATAAGGAGGGACTTATTACAAAAGGAAATTACTTTAGGGACTTCCCCAAAGTTCTTCATATTTATCTTCTAGTCCTTGCTTTCTCTGATTGCTTGGCTAGAGATTCCTTTTTGATAGCTTTTCTCGTCTTCTTTTGATAATTGGCCGACACTATGCGACTTGCCTTTTGAAAAAGAAAAGATTCCTTTTCTTTATTGCTTCATGACGTAAGTGCTTACGTCATTTTATTTGTCTTTTTCATCATGCTACATTAAGTATGAGCATGATCATGGTCTAGCATCTTGCATGCCAGTTTCCACGTTTCTTCTGTTGCTCCTAGCCTGTGGAGCTCTATGTCTAGTATTCTTTCTTTGAGTCCCTTGGATTTGGTCTTTCCTTTGGTTATCAAAACCCAGTCATGGTCCTGATCAATTACTCTACAGTCTTCTCTGTAAAGCCTTGTAAGAATAGCGTATATGGCTTTTATACCTAACGCTCTTCTAGTTTGAATTCATTTTTTATTAAGGTGAGGAAGCTTCTTATCGACTCCTGTGGCCTTAACATTAAAATCTTTAATTCTTTCAACTGAAATATAGTTGAGGGTAGGATAGTAAGCTTGCAGATCTTGGCATTCCATCGATATGCTGTAAAACCTGCAGTAGACACCATTGCCCTGAGCAAAATTTTTTATTGCCTCGAACAATTTGGATGGTAATTTGGACAATTCCTTCAGATCAGGTTTAGTATAAACTCGATCTAGATAGCCAAATTCAAATAATTGAGCAGTAAAACTCGGTATCCCATTGGGAAAAATTGATATTCTAGGAAACAGGCTTGTGGTTCCAAGAACACCATAAGTTTCTCCGCTTTCTTCCGGAAGATTATAGATGTATCTAGTGAAAGATAGATACTCTTCTTCTTTTGGATGTTGCTTTCCAACCTGAAAAGAAGAAAAAACTTTTGTTCCCGAAGGACTTTGATTAGTTTTACTCTCTGGTTTCCCAGATATAATTTTTTCAGCAGGTGCTGAGGATGAGCTCGTAGCTTCATTTTCTCGACTTTTTTCCTTATCTTTCGATACTGAAATCGGCATATTCGAGTTTACCGTCGAGATGTTTTTGGCACTAGGTGCTAGTGGGACATCTCCTGCTACTTTGTTGGGACTAATATTCCCTTTCAGATTTGAATTCTGTTTTGGACGTGTGTCCAGATGTTCACACAAGAGTAGAAATTCTCTCATGCTTTCAGCTTGATTAGTACTAAGCTGATTTATTTCAGATTGTAATATCCGAGATTGTTCAGATAGCTTTGATAGCTTATCTCTGATTTTGAATAGCCTTTGGCTTTTATCATCAATGGATTCATCCACTGTCTTCATTTTGTCATATATCCTATTTACCAGGATTTTTGTCTGATTGTCCATATTGGACGTTTCTAGAGATGAAATCTGCAAGAAAATTATCATTTCCTTTAATATATTCTATCGAAAATGAATAGAAGGATAATAATACTTGCCATCGATGCAATCTCCTGTATTGTGGTTCAAAAGGAAGCTTGTTAAAAATTAGACCTGAAACTTGCGTATTATCAGTTCTAATAATAAATTGCTTTGGTAAAAGAAAAGCAGAAAATTTTCTGATTCCTCTAATAATTGCTAATAATTCCTTTTCGTTAGTGGAATATCTTGTTTCTGCATCATTAAAAGTACCACTTGTGTACCTGCAAATTTCATTTAAATCGGTTTGTAATAATGCTCCCCAATGATAGTCAGACGCATCTGTTTGTAAGACAAGATTATCACTGTCTTCTGGTAACCTAAGTTTGGGCAATTTGCCACATTCTTCCTTTAGGTTTTTTACACACTGGGTGTGTTCTTCAGTCCATCCTAATCTATTGGACTTTCTTATTAATTTTTGTAGTATATTCCGTTTTTTGGCTAAATCCGGATAAATTCTCCTGCATAATTTAAACAACCTAGAAATTTTTGAATTTCTTGTTTTGTTGTTAGTTTGTCAGGAAATTCTACAATCTTTTTAGAGATGTGTGATTGGAGTTCAATACCATTTTTTGAAATAATCATTCCTAAGAATTCTATTTCATTTTTATTAATGTTAGCTTTTTTCTGACTTAACACAATTCCATTTTTTAGGCAAATTTCTGAAAATTCTTTCAGATGTTTTAAATGTTCTTCATAAGTTTTTGAACATATTAGTATCTCATCAATGTAGACAATTAGAAATTCCTTATCAGAGAATATTTTATCCATTTTTCTTTGGAAAATTTGTGGTGCATTTTTTAGTCCAAAAGGCATGACTAACCACTCATAATGTCCAATTAGGAGTGCTAAAAGCAGTTAGCTATATTGAGTCTTCTGCTAATTTTATCTGCCAAAATCCACTTTTACAGTCGAATTTTGAAAAATAAGTTTTCCCTTTGCAAGGTTTATTAGATTATTTTATTTGGGATAAAATAATCCGTCAAATAAGCAATGTTTATTTAGCTCTTTATAGTTTATTACCATGCGAGCTTTTCCTCTTTTGATTTCAGCATGATTTCTTACCATAAATGCTGGGCTACTATGAGGACTTTTACTCATTCTTATTAATTTTTAAGTTGAGTAATTCTTTAATTTGAATTTTAAATTCAATTTTATCGTCTTCATTATAGAGCATAGGTCTTACTCTGATGATAGTACTGGGATCTTTTAAAGTTAATTTTGCTCTTTCATGGTTTTGTTCTCATTTTTCTAATGGATTTTCTCCATAAGATTTTTGCAAATTTTCTTTAATTTTTTCTAGATTAAGACATTTACAGGTAATCTTTCTTAGATTTTCTAGATATCTTTTTCTATAATTTCCTTTATCTTCTTCAAGATTGTAAGGATTTTGTTTTCGTGGGACTTTAATGAAATGTCCACAAGGTGTTTTTAGACCTATCATATATAATGTTTGATGATAGTCCTGAAATTGTTGTAGAAAATCATTCCCTAATAATAAATCTGTTTCCAGTTTATCATAAGCAAATAATTTATTTATAGGAACAATTTTTGAACCTAGTATTATTTCTACCTTTTCTTTTGATTTATTTAATTTTTCTTTATCTCCTGTGATTCCTATCATAGAGATATTGTTATTGTTTATATCCCAATTTTTTAGTAAAAAGGATTTTGCTAAACTAGCTTCTGATCCGTTGTCTATTTGACAACAGGTGGTTAATTTTGTATCGTAGAAAGTTATTTCTATGAATACAGATACTTTGAAAATTGTTTCTTTAGGCATGTTTTATGTCTTTGGTATGAAACAAGTTTCTCCTTTGTATAGCATTTCTATACAATTTTTACCAATGCTATAATCTTCCAATTTATTTAGGAATAAATTTCCCAAAATTAATTCCTGATCTCCTTCGTGGTTTGTAATATAACAGGGCACTGTTATTCTTATGGTATCTAGTTGTATTGGTATGTTTAGCATGTTTTTACAACTAAAATTATTACCTTCAAAGGTAGTGTAGTTAGAATGTTCTCCTTCGTAGACAGGTATTCCTTCAATCAGCATACCTTTTACGTGGTTTGCTGTTGCTCCTGTTTGTATCAGGATTTCTTGATTTTTCCATTCTGTTCCATTGAAAATTCTCCCATTTATTTTTGTAATGTTTGGGGTTTCCAATTTTATGGGATATCTGTTGGATATACTTTTTCTTATAGAATTTCTTCCGTATTCTATTGACAGTCTAGGATTACTAGTACTTCCTATTTCTTGTGTTTTTCCAAATCGAATTTCATATTCATCTGGAATTATAGCTTGTTGAATTTCTGCTTCAACTATTCTTGCAATTCCTGCACATTCTTGATCTATTTCGATCATTCCTTTATTCTTATAGATTTTTTCCATAATTCGAATTTGTAACTGTGTACAATGCTTGGTAATATATACTCCTTATATGATTACTTGGTTTGAATAGATCATTTCTTTTGATCTGGAAGTGCAAACTTAGTGCATCATTAAAATCAGCATCTTTGAGTGATATACAATATTTTGGATAGTAGGTGAATAAGAGTTTCGTATATGCTAGATTTCCCTCTACTATACCAAGATTTCCTTCTCTTGCATTAATGAATCTTTCGTCTGATAGATTTATTACTATCGGACAATTAATTCCTTCTTTAAAAGTCGATTTGACTAATATTTGAATTCCTCCTAGGTGAACATAATTCATCTTCTTTCTTTTTCTTTCAGGAATTTTTCTGAGAATTTGTTCTATCATAGGTTTTGTTAACAGGTTTAATTTATGTTTTCCTGTTGTTTGGGTAATTTCTATTACTTTTTCAATTTCTTGATATTCATGATAAGAGATTTTATCTCTTGCAAACATTCTTTGCATTCTACTTAGTAGATTATCTTCTACTTTAAGATTTAGTTTTAATCCTTGGATTTTTCTGAAAGTTTCTCCGTCAAAGGTGGCTTTTAAAGCATACCCTCGATGGTCTTCTTCTGTTTCTAATATTTGAACATAATCTTCTCTTTCTAGAATTTCTTTATTCATTTAGTCAGATTCTTCTGAACTAGTTGAATATTCTTCATAGATTTCTTCGAGAATTTCTTCACTCTCCATGGATTTTATTGATTCAAGATCTGAATCAATATCTATTCTATCAATTTTTGAGATTTTTACTCTTCTTTTATCACACTCATAACTTTTGTGGCCTTCCTCTCCACAATTATAGCATTTGCATTTGTCAGTTGCTTTAGCAAATTCGTTTTTCTTTTTATAATATTTCTTTCTAGGTATAAATTTCTGTTTAGAGAAATTTTTCCTTTTTATTAACCCCTTTTTAAGTTGTTTTTTCTTTTTGTAAGGTCTGTCATTACATCCCCATTGGGTAGATGCGTTAGTATCTTTACAAAAAACTTGTGTGTTAATTCGTTTAGCTTTTCTTTGGATGTTATGTGACATACAAAGTTGACCAAGTCTATTTTTTAGGAAATTTATTCTTTGACCAAGAGTATCTCCTTTTTATTTTCTTTTTGTATTCTTCTCTGAAGTATTTTTGCCCAAAAGCCTGGTAATTTTGATAGTATTTTCTAGATAAGGCATCATTTCCTTACCGCTATCAAAATATTTTGTAATAATATTCTTCGAATTCACAAGTGTATTCTTGAATATAACTCATTTTACAAATTTGTAATTTTTCTAATTGCTCCTTTGCGATATTTCTTATATTTTCTTTGTTTTCTTTTATATTTCCTTGTCCTCCAAAGAATTCATTAGCGATATATTGCTTTAAATTTGCAATACCTTCTTGTACTGAATTCTTTAATCCTTCCAAGGTATCGTTTTTGATTATTTTTTCTGCATCTTCAGTTAATCCAGAAAACCAGTCATTTACTTTTCCTATGAAAGTATTTATCATGATGATATATTTTTCTTCATCAGTATAATTTCCTTTTCCTAAAAGGAAGTATAAGAGCATGTTTTGAGACCAAAGGTCTAAGCTATCTTCTGGATCTCTTTTACATTGGAGATCTAAGAATTGTGCTCCGATATCTCCTGTTGGGAGTCTATTGGGCATAAATTTTGATTTATCATTATTATGATAATTTTTAGTATAATCTTCTTTCTTTCTTGCTTTATTTGCAAAATTTTTATCATCATTTTCTGGCTCTTGCAGTTCTTCTTTCATTGAAGTGGATGCTTCAAATTTTCCTTGGGGTCCACCTGTTTCCCCTTTATTCATGAATACTTTTAGTTCTAAAAGACTTAAGTCTTCCATTGCATAAACCAGTTCATCTAGATGTTCATTCATCTTTTTGTTCAGTTGATTCTGAATTATTAGTAGTAATTGATCTACTGTTTTCTTCTATTTTTTGTTTTTCTAGGAATTTATGGATTAATGCTTCATCCATACTTCCCTTTTGATAAGTGTTTCCACTTGCTAGTTTTTTTGATAACAATTCTTTTACATATTTTTGACTAACCTTAAGATTTCTTGATTTTTCCATTCTGTTCCATTGAAAATTCTCCCATTTATTTTTGTAATGTTTGGGGTTTCCAATTTTATGGGATATCTGTTGGATATACTTTTTCTTATAGAATTTCTTCCGTATTCTATTGAAAGTCTAGGATTACTAGTACTTCCTATTTCTTGTGTTTTTCCAAATCGAATTTCATATTCATCTGGAATTATATCTTGTTGAATTTCTACTTCAACTATTCGTGCAATTCCTGTACATTCTTGATCTATTTCGATCATTTTGAAGAAAAATAGTGTGTTATATGATACTTTTTCAGCAGTTTTTTCCCTTCAAATTTATTTAAAAGGGAATTTGAATGAGCTTAAAATTCATTTATCTCTTATATTTCAATCAACTTTTTAAATCTATTCCTATATTTTAAAGATTTGTTTTTTACTATTTTTGTATTAAAAGATGCCAAGTGATAGTATTCTACTCCCTCGAAACTCGATCCCAATTTATATGAGCTAGTTTGACTTGACATGAAGTTTAAAAAGAAAGACTTTTGAAACTTTTGATCTAAAATAAATCATAGATATTTGTTAAGGATAAAATATGTACTTTAAAATTAAATTATTACGAAATATAGAAATGTGTTATTTTTTTTGAAATTGACTAAAAAAGAAAGTAACCATATAAAATGAGAGGAAGTACTGATTTAGGACGGTCAAATCGCTCAGGACGATAATAATGCTTTATCATAGTCCAATGTTAAGTTTCCTGTTACATTGGACAATGAAATATTTCTCGATGCAATTTATAGAAAAATGAAAGTTAGTAGGTGAGATTTTAAATTGACTGTAATAGGGCGATATGCAATATCTTTTCAACCACAAGGTTTAGTAAATTATGCAGAGTTCAATATCAAGAACAACGAAGTGATTTTAAAGATCACATCAAGTTAACAATACTTGAAATCAATGTCAAAAAAGTGAGACACCTGAAATGATTAATGATAATTTTTAAGATGCATGAACTGCCTTTCACAACCAATGCAGACAACAATAATATGGAGCAGTGACATATACATACAAATTGAAAACTGAAAGGCAAGAACAAGTTTATGGCACTGCATTCCATAGAAACATGGATCATCTATCTTGATATTAGCACATCTATCAATTCCTCAGGTCAAGAAATAGGCACCTCTTCTCTGGGAAACATGGATCAAAGAGTTGCTCAAATCTGTAACGGGTTGCAATAGAAGCTATCAGTATCATCAAAGGAGACGCAGCTTCCCGGTCACTGAATCTACCGCTGACTTGCTTCCTGCTCAATAGTAAAATAAGTTTTGAGCATAGCACCAAAGGGATTTCAGTACAAGTTGTGCGCAAACACCAACCGAGCTAGCATGCTATCTCACAAAATGACACTAGTGAACCTGGAGTATCCCCAAGAACAACAGAATTCATATTTGATTTGTAGGAAAGGTGCACAAATGCAAAACCTAATTTTATCAAAGGCACCATGGTTTCTATTTCTTGAAATGATTTCTTAACATTCCTCAAACAAGTTGTTTCCGAATATTTCTTTTGTTAAGTGGTGGAATTTGCAGCATCTTATAATCTATTAACGGAATTTTACCTTAAAAGAACACTAGTAACGGAATTTAAACATTCCAGTTTTTTTTATGAGAAGAGCAAATGATGATTTGAGGACAGTTCTCAAAGAGATCTTACAACTGTAAACAAGAGCAATTAGGATGTGCAGAGGTTTATTTTGACTGCCATAGAACAGGCTAGTTAGAAGAGAGCATTCTTTTGATAACCAATTAGAAGCGAGCATTTATACGTAGATGAAAACCTGAAAATTTACAGACTCTTAACTGATACAAATTCAGTACCACAAAATACAGGAAAGTATATCATCAGAAAAACAACAGAGCTGCAGAAGTACAACCACATATAATATATTATTAGCAAGCTAGTTTTGTTATAAAGCAATAGAATATAACAAAAAGGAAAAAAAAAAACAACGAATATCAGCAAACAGATTACGAAGTATACCTGGTCCAACTGCAAGAACTGTCCTTGAGCCTGATGCGACCTGCATGTACAAATTCCAAAAAACATAAGCATGTTCTGATGACTGTCAATTGCACACGAAACAAGCCAGAAGTTATCCATCAGCCTGCAGCAGTAAAATCTTAGGATCTGGTATTAAGCTTCCAAGCAAGAGAACCATTTGGTCCCCCCACACAAAAAAAAAAAGGAGAATGAAAAGGACTCTACTCAAGAAGCTACTCAATAAGAATCTCTCTAGGTTTACTACTTAACCCACATAATCACAACCTCATATTCACCTTCTGTAATGCAAAGAATGAGATAACATGCCTATAATATTCTTTCTGCAACTGAGAGCTGCCAACAAGCATAGATACTGTAGTATACCCTTGTCAGTCTCTAGATGTTCTTAGTGGATCAATTAACTATGCCTAATCCCAAATTAGTTAGATCATTTATATAAACCGCCCGTACATACATTCCAACACTAGATAATTTGTCTTTTGTTGCAATTTGCTAGTTCATTAAAACTAGAAGTTCTCTAATCAACACTTACCCCTACAAGAATATACAAGTATCAATCAGAACAAAAAAGTCTCCTAACAAACACCAGACCTAATGTAAGTGTAATACTAATAACTACTAATCCTAATAGTTGATATCACTTATATAGACCATTTACTTCTATATATGTTGTGTTCTTCTCTATGTACACATTGATTCCAAGAGATTGTAACAGTGAGAAAACAACAGTTTGAGAGAGAACTCAACTTGATTATTCCCTCAAGCTATTGAGGTTTAGCTAAGTTTACATTCCCTAAAAAGGACTGGAAATCACTACAAATCAATACCTAATTATAATAGGAGCAAATCAAGCTACCTATGGTAAATACATACATGTTGTAGAATATTCAGGGGACTCTAAAACTCCCCCTCAAACTGGTGCATACAAATTATATGTACTGAGACTAGGTCATGAGCGGAGAATTGTCCAAGTCCATATAAGTAGTTCAACTTTTCCTCATCCCACCGATGTGGGACTTAATACCCTGCTTCACGCACATGACTAGACATCTGGTGATTGGACAATTTTTAATATGGGGGGCTTGACATCGATAAATCATAAATTGGGATGGACGTGACTCTAATATCATGAAAAATTAGGTCTTGGGCCTAACTCACACTCCAAAGCTAATTCAAAGGGAGGAGGGTCGCCCAAACCTTATGATGAGACCACTCATCTCATTAACCACCAATGTGGAACTTTTTTCATTCTTCAACACCCCACCTCACGCCCAAGGCTAGACATCTTGTGCGTAGGCAATTTTAATTTTGGGGTCCAAACATTGGGTGAGATGGGTCCCTCTAATACCAAGTGAGGAAACAAGAGTTTGAGAGAGAACTCTGCTTGATTATTTACTCAAGCTATTGGGGTTTAAATACCTAAGTTTACATGTCTAAAAAAGAAACGGAAATCAATACTTAATTATAATAGGAGTAAATCAGGCTACCTACTGTATTTACATATGTTATAGAATATTCACGAGATTCTAATAGTAAGTATTTTGAAACAGTTTCTCTTCTCTATAACTAGTCTTATCTCTACTTTTTTTGAATAAAAGAGCTTATTCCATGAATGAAATTGTCCCCGAGTAGTGCGGGGGTAGGTGGAAAGTGGGACATATATCATATGATGCAGTCTTCCCCTAACAATTTTGCGATCCTTTTATTTCCATGATTTAAAATTGTGAAGAAACATTACCAAGAACAACTCTACTGTTGTTCCAATGCTAGCTCTCTCCTACATGTTCTTAATACTCTTTATATATTTCACAGAAGTATCATCAGTTTTACATTATTCCTTGGGAAGGATACCTGTGTACGTCCTGCATCAGCAACCACAAAAGTTGGAAGCCCAATGTCCTCAGCTGCTTCCTTCAACTTATTCCTAATAGAACATTTTCCAAACATATAAAAAACAGTGTCAATCTTAAATGGAGAATCATGGTCAATGATGATTCATCAGTGTTATCAAAGGTGTGCTTAAGCCCTGAAGTGAGGCTCAAAACGTGTTGAGTGCTTCATGGTTTCGCCTCGCTTAATGTGCAATTCAATGTCGTCATCAAGGTTCTAAGGCATACTTTCCTTGCCAATGAACCTCTTTTGAAGAGATGACACCAAACAATAGATATATCACTTTATGCAATTATTTTTCAATTTTTTTGTGCATGTATTTGTCATTCATGCTTATAAATTATTAGTCTTGGACTAAACATATATATTTGTCTTTTTTCTCCCTTTGCGCCTTTTATTATTAAAACTCATGCTTTATCTGCGCTTTGCGCTTAAAGCCCCAGTGGACCTTAGAGCTTTTTTGTGTTTTTTGCTTTTGATAACACTGTGATTCATACATCGGACCTCAACTTGTTTGGGACTAAGCAGTGGTTATAATTTATAAAACAGTGCCAATCATTCTTCAAAACGCGATGACACATTCTTCACAAGTAGGCATGGATGTTGGTGGTGTCTACGGACAGAGAAACATAGAGTAGGATCACCTGCTTACATTTCTTGCTGATTCTTGCAGGTAACAACTATTTTGGGCTGTCCACATTGCTCCCATTGCCTCAAAAGATACCGATCACTGCATTAGGTAATTCAATCAAAATAAATTATCAAACAATGCCACTTCATATCTTTATAGTAAAAAAGAAAAAACAAGAAATTGGCAATCTGCAAAAGAAATGGGGCCCTCAGGTTGTTACAGGCCAAATGCTTTCTTGGATACTTGATGGGAACCATACAACTCTTTTTTTTTTATGGGTTGAGAATAATACAGCTCTAAAGGAGAGAATTTTTCCAGTAAAAGATTTCCGTATTTTCATATATTGACATGCATAAAATTTAAGCACTCAGGAGTAGAAATGCGTAATTTGGATCAGATATTGTAGGGGTTTGCGGAGGGCCAGGACATAGTTTAGTTTTTTCATCTAACAAAAGAACGCTCCTCCAGAGTGGGATCTCAAGACAATAAAGTTCCAAGTTTAATAACAAACACACTGAAATGGAATTTTGTAGCTGCACGTCACCAGCAAGGAGCTTAAGAGCCAATGCGGTTGGTGTAACTGTAAAACTACTTAGTTCTGCCCGTCCTTTCTATGGAAAATGACACTCAGGGTTAATGTCTTTGATTGTTCTCAGCAGTAGAGCATAATCCTTGTAGAGATACCTTTGCATAAGGTCTGCATACATGCCAGTAGCAGCATCTGCGTTGTTTAATTAAGTCGTTAAATTGACACAGACCACGAAAACATCATGAGAAACTTGAATAATATGGAACAATTGAAACATCAAAATGCTAGAGGTTCCTTACGAGCACACTGAGATGCAACTTTTCCTTGTGCCATTTTCAGGTCTTGTCTGACAACTAATACCTGTTATTAAATATCTCAAGGTCATAAAATAGCATTTGTACAAATCTATTCAACATAGAGACAGCCAAACATATACTTAGACCCAACAACTACACTACATATCTTTCGATGATGAGAAGAAGGATCCAACATCAAATTCTTTTTCCTTATATGATTTTGTGTTTGTGAATACAGAGGGGGACTGAGTGTGTTTGTAGAATGAGTGGGGATGGGGGGATCGAGTACCAAATTTTTCAACATGCAATAAAACAACAACAATATATTTTATAAAACAATAAAATATATGATGAGGTCAATACAGTATCTTTTTTTGTAAGAAAAAAGAAGAATATAGTAAACACACAGTGTCTCGCACATACACAAATTAAAAGGGAAAAAAGCTGGATTCTAGTGTTTTCAAGATAAGGAAACACAATATAGAGTAATAAATAAGGTTCCTCCTTTTGTCTAGGAAAAGGAAATTACATGATTGGCAATTGCCTTTGTGCCACCTCCCATTCTCATTAGTTACTGCCAAAATCATGTCAAAAGAAGGGGAATTGTCCACATACCAGATGTGCAGTCCTAAGATGAGGAAAAATTAGACTCTTTATATAGACTTGGACAATCCTTCCCTCATAAGCTAACTTTTGGGGTTGAGTTAGGCTCATGATCCATTTCTTTTTGTGTTGAAGTTACCTTCTCTTTTTTTCTTAAAAGTAAAGTTTAATTTACTTTCTGGGCAAAGTATTTGGTGAAGATGCCAATTTTCAATCCTTCAAAAATGTACATGCTCCTAATTAATTTTCAAGAAGCCTAGCAACAACGTTGAAGTATCTCTAGTGCTAGGTATCAAAAAGTGAAGATTTTCCCACCTCAGCTACAGCAATATAGTTACAAATTTTCATAGGGGTATCTGAGAGTTAACATATTTCCAAAGCCTGAGAATTCATTGTTGTTGAAAGAGTACACATGAAAAGATTTTTCCTGAATATTTAACTCCATCAGTGTGAGCTCGCTCATGCAGGTCCCAAGCCTCAATAAAGTAAGAGAGTTGTCGAGGGTCAATTGGAAACCACCTCTCGACTCCATAAAGCTTGGTGTAAGGCTGCATACATCTTACCCTCCCAAAACCCCACCTGTGTGATTACACTGGGTTTGTTGTTGTTAGTATCACCCAACAATTCTTACCTATCCAGTTTGCTTTTGCATTATGAAGGCCAAAGCAAGAGTTACCAGAATATGCTAAAAAAGTTACAAACTTTAGAGCTAAATGCTCTTCTTCTTTTTTCCTTTATGGGAGTGAAATAATATTTATCCTTTCATCTGCCTATTTTATTATCATAACATATTTATTAGGGAATTCACTTTGCAGTCCCTTGTTCAGTTGTATGTCCTTTCAGTATAAGTATTACTACAAACCCCAAATAGTAATAAAAAATGCACAGCTAGAAGTGAAAAATCTGAGTTGAGTTTTCAAGACACTCAACTTATAGTTATTATCTCAAAAACTCATCTTTTCTTCTTGATTCAAATTTTCTTCAACAAAAAAAAGGTGACTTTTTGAATTACTCACTCTGTCTCAATTTATATGTCTTACTATTTCTATATGTCCCAAAAAAAGTGTCCCTGTCCATATTTAGTAGTTTCTCAATTCCAATATTCTACAGGACACGGAGGGAAAACTATTACTATTAATTAACTGACCATACGAGAAATCAACTCTGAGAACTACACTCTACCTGAACTGAACAAATAAAGTGTAACAAAATTAAACAAATCAAAATTATACTAATTCCAACAATTAGGGATAAAATCGAAAAGAAGAAGGAATTAAACAAACCATTTTGAGCTCTTCATCAGCCTTAGCTGGGGATAAAATCTTTTCAGGTTGATTTCTGTTCAACAAATTACTTGTCTTCTTCAAAGTATTACTTTTGGAGGGTTTTGACAAATCCAACAACAACCCAATAATGAAACCAATTACAATCCCCGGAATAAAATTCTCTGGCTTGAAACTTGCACCTAACCATTCTTTTTCCTCCTTCTGCTGCCATTTATTAGTTTTTTTTTTCTCAGCATTAAATTGCAGAAACAAGTAAAGTTATATTGAAATTAATATTAATTAATACCCAAAATAGAAAAGTGAGTTTTGTACCTTCTTGGTAGAATTGGAAGTGCTATCGAAGATACGCATTGAGCTTTGGTTGTTTGAGAGAAAAAAAAGAAAGAGGATGAGTAGTGATGGGGATGAGAAATTTACTGGAAAGCAAAAGTATGACCATGTCATTTTTATCTATTTTTTTTAAAAAAATAAAAAGTAAAAATAAAGATATTATTTAACTAATTAAATTAATAAAAAAACATAAGAAAACTAATAAATAAATCACAACAATTAATAGTTAAGAATAATTGAGGAGTGTTTCATTGAAGGATTAAATGAGTATTTCATGATACCAAGTTAATATAGAGATATACAAAAGCTATGTGATAAAACAATTCATTTAATTGGAAAAAATTAAATAAATCAACTTCAATTATTGTTCCTCCACCCATAAATTCAAAACGAACTGCCTTTTGTTTTCTCTGTTATTTTTTATTTGTATTATTCTTCTAAAGAGCTTGTGTGCCACGGAGGCATACATTCAATTGTTAAAGAGAAAAAAAACCAACCAACAAGTTATTTTAAATGGTAAAACATGTAATTTTATTTAATTGCTTCATTAGCATCCAAAAGATCAGAAAAAGTGTCAATATCAAATATTCTTTAAGTTTTTATTAGCCCATTGATCTAGTGTCTTTCTGAAAAAACTTTATGAGGATCTCCGTAATGAGTTGGGAAGCATTATGTATAGTCCCACTACTTTTTTTCAGGCATATTTTCACATTCCCAAGCCATCTTTTAGGAATTACGCGACTCTCTTGATTTTTCGTGTGTATTAGCCCATGAATCTGGCCCCTCGGAGAACCCAAAAAGGTATCCTAAAAAAACTTTATGAGGATCTCCGTAATGAGTTGGGAAGCATTATGTATAGTCCCACTACTTTTTTTCAGGCATATTTTCACATTCCCAAGCCATCTTTTAGGAATTACGCGACTCTCTTGATTTTTCGTGTGTATTAGCCCATGAATCTGGCCCCTCGGAGAACCCAAAAAGGTATCCTAAAAAAACTTTATGAGGACCTCCGTAATGAGTTGGGAAAGCGTTACGTACAGTCCCACCGTTTTTTCAAACATATTTTCGCATTTACAAGCAACTTTTTGGAATTGCGCGACTTTCTTGATTTTTCGTGTGTATTAGCCATGGATCTAGCGCCTTAGAGCACCCAAAATTTTGTTCTAAAAAAACTTTATAAGGACCTCCGTAATGAATTGGGGAAGCGTTACGTACAATCCCACTATTATTTGGCAATTTTTCGCATTTACAAGCCACCTTTAGGAATACTGCATCTTTCTTGTTTTTTCGTGTTTTGCCATGGTTTTGGCGCCTCAGAGCACCCAATTTTTTTTTCTGAAAAATCTTTCTGAGGACCTCTGTAATGAGTTGGGGAAGTGTTACGTGCAATCCCACCATTATTTTCAGGCAATTTTTCGCATTTACAAGCCACTCTTAGGAATTACGCGACTTTATTGGTTTTTCATGTGTATAAGCCCATGGATCTGGCACCTCAAAGCACCCAAATTTTTTTCTGAATTTTTTTTTAAGAGGACATTTGTAATGAGTTGGGAAGCGATACGTACAGTCACACCATTTTTCGCATACTTTTGCATTTACTAGCCAACTTTTAGGAATTACGAAACTATTTTTTGTTTTTCATGGATATTAGCCCATGGATCTAGGACCTCGGAGCACCCAAATTTTTTCTTCAAATAACTTTATGAGGACATCTGTAATGAGTTGGGGAAGCGTTACATACGGTCCCATCAGGCATATTTTCGCATTTACAAGCCATATTTTAGGAATTACGTGACTTTCTTGGTTTTTCGTCTGTATTAGCCCACAATTTAGTGCCTCGGAGCACTGACTTGCTCGATTAGTAGTTCGTTTTATGAGCATATCAGATGGTGGTGTAACAGTTCAGAATGGGTCAAAATCTTCATTGGTAGTAGCAAGAGAGTGATATTATATTGCTCCAACTAAAGGGTGCAGTCCATCAACAGAGAATTGAGGTTTTCTCCCAAGGGGGATTTGGTGTGCTTCGCTATCAGGGTCGATTATGTGTTCCTAAGGTAGGTGAGTTAAGATAATAGATTCTCGTAGAATCCCATAATTCCAGATATTCTATTCATCCATACGACACTAAGATATACCATGATTTGCGGGAAGTCTTTTGGTGGAATGGTATGAAAAGGGACATAGCAAATTTTGTGGCTAAATTCCCCAATTGTCAGTAAGTCAAGGTAGAACATCAAAAACCAAGAGGTATGACCCAAGGGATCAACATTCCTACTTGGAAGTGGGAAGTGATCAACATGGACTTCATCACAGGTTTACCTCGTACTCGCAGACATCATGACTCCATTTGGGTAATTGTTGATAGAGTAACTAAGTCTGCGCGTTTTTGGCGGTTAAGACTACAAATTCGACGGAGGACTACGCCAAGATTTACATTAATGAGATAGTTAGGTTGCATGGGGTTCCTTTGTCTATCATCTCAGATAAAGGTCCTCAATTTACCTTTCATTTCTGGAAGTCATTTTAGAAAGGTCTTGGTACTCAAGTTAATCTTAGCACAACATTTCATCCGCAGACGGATGGGCAGGCAGAGCATACCATTCAGACCTTAGAGGACATGTTGAGAGTTTGTGTGATCGATTTCAAGGGTAGTTGGTATGATTATCTTCCTCTTATAGAGTTCGCTTACAATAATAGTTACCACTCCAGCATTCAAATGGCCCTTTATGAGGCATTGTATAGGAGTAGAGGTAGATCTCCAGTTGGCTGGTTTGAAGTAGGTGAAGCAACCTTGATAGGGCCAGAATCAGTTCATGATGCTATGGAAAAAGTGCAACTCGTTAGAGATAGACTTAAGATAGCCCAGAGTCGCCAGAAATCCTATGCAAATGTAAGGAGAAGGGAACTAGAGTTCCAAGTTGATGATTAGGTTTTCCTGAAAGTGTTGCCTATGAAAAGGGTGATGAGATTTGGCAAGAAAGGAAAGCTCAGTCCTAGATATGTAGGACCTTACAAGATCTTGAAAAGGGTTGGTAAAGTGGCATTTGAGTTAGAGTTGCCAACAGAACTAGCAGCAGTGCATCCGATCTTTCACATTTCGCTGTTGAAGAAGTGTGTAGGTGACCCAGCATCTATTGTGCCTTTAGAAAGTGTGGTTGTGAAGAATAGTCTCACTTATGAAGAGGTACCAGTTGAAATCCTTGATCGTTAGGTTCAAAGGTTGAGAAACAAAGAAGTCGCTTCAGTCAAGGTTTTTTGGAGGAAGCAGTTCGTAGAAGGAGCTACTTGGGAAGCAGAAGCAGCCATGAAGGCCAAGTATCCTCACTTCTTTCCTTATGATTCCATTCCAGCTTGAGGTAATAGTTCCTCTTCAATTTTTCAGTCATTCATGCGCATTTTTAGTCTTAGTATCATGTTCCTTCAGTTTGTACTTGCATTTTCAGCGTATTTGCATGTTCTTGGAACTTAGTTCAGTAAGAAATCAGTTTCCAGTGTTTAGTGGTAGAGTTGCAACTCGTTCCCTCCATCTCCAACTAGTTTAGTCTTCGTTCGAGGACGAATGTTCCCAAGGGGGAGATAATGTAACACCTTGTATACTAAAACATACCAGATTGCAGATTTCTGGTGTTGCAGGTGGCACCCACGGGTACCATCCACGAACCATAGGAGAACCCACGGTCCGTCCTACAGGTTTGTGGTTCGCACCTGCGACTCTTCTCCCAGAAGCCTCAAGAAAATTAGCTAAGGGTCAGGCTATGCCAGGACCTACGGATCATAGGTTAGACCATGGTCCGTGGTCCAGGGCCGTAGGTCGGATCCTCAAAATCCAGCCCTCAGTCACGACTGACGGTTGACCAGCACAGATCGCTAGTCGATCGACGGTCCGTCGGTGACCCCGACAACAATTAAGTCAGGGGTCTTTTGGTCTTTTCCTTATGCGTTGGACCCCTAAACTACGTCGTTTAGACCATATACTATGTGGTTTTGGTTAGTATTAGCCTAGAAACATAACTAGAACTTACCTAAGTCAAATCATTCATCAAACCTTAGAAAATTAGAGCGTAAGAGGAGAAAAGAGGTCAAGAACCCTAGTTCAAGAACGCAACAAGGTTCCATCAGTTCCAGCCCCGAAATCGAAAGATTTTTCTGTGGAATTCGTCATCAGGTATGTGGGATTTCACTAGTGGATCCCTTTCACCCATTAGGTCCCAGATTTCAGTCAGATTCTTGATTCCCTTATTATCAACTAGACCTAGGGTTTCTAGAATTATAGCAGATTGTTGTGAATTAGTTACTGAATGTTCCAAATCAGTTTATCATGGCTTTTAGCATGTTTTAATATAGTTTCCTTCATAAATTCAGAACCCTAGCTATGTAGTTCTTTAGTTCATGAATTAAACTTGCTAGGTCAGTTATTTCAAATAATTCAGATATTTTCAGACATGCATGCCTCAGTTTCGAATGTGTCATTATCAGTATATTAATGTTGTATTCTCAGATTTTGCATGTTAGTATTTTGAGCTATCCAGTACTAAAGTGTTTCAATTATAAAGTGTTAATTACTTAATCAATTGGGAGAAGCTTAATACCGAGTGGAATAGGGTTCATCCTACCCGAATAGTCCGAGAACTACGTGCCCTTGTAGGTTTATAAGTCCCCTCTGTGGGCACATCATTTTAGTGATCACACCAGCATGTCTCTATACCTTTGGCTGAGTATATTGGGTCCTCTTGATGAGGCGTATACATCGGACTCCACATTTAGCTCATGTGGTTTTATGTCGGTTATTAGTAGCTCCCTTACAGTTCAGTCAGACTCTATTGCATTGACCATGTTATCAGTATAGTTCAATATTCAGTCTCAACATGTTATAAACTTGGTCATTGCATTTAGTATTTCATGTTCAGTATTCCAGTTGTATCATGCTTACCTTATATCATTGTTCAGATATATGCTTTGATTCAGTTATGTTATTGTTCAGTTTTACTCTATCCCTCATGCTCAGTACCTTTCAAGTACTGACGCATACTCTGCGTGTCACATCCCAAAATCCTGATGTGATGGCACGTGTCCATTTCCCACCGGACACGTCAGCCTAACCCAACCACAACAATAGAGAAGTAGAAATACGAGAATAAAAGATAATAAATAAGCGGAAGACTTTAATTGAGACTCAACACTACCTAGAATTTGGTTGTCACATGTACAAACCTCTAAATACAGAATTCGAATAAAAATATGCAAGTCTCAAAGTATAGTTCTCGAATAGAACAAAACTGAAAGTAAAGATAACTCAAGGGCACGTCTGGAATGAACCGCTACCTCTCGAGTATGTCCCGAAGCTCAATCTGCTAAAGAAAAATACTAAGCCGAATCTGAGAGAGCTGTCAACCTACACAATTGTGTAGAAGCAAGGGTGAGTACCGAAAACCACAGGTACTCGCAAGTAACTCTAAACTAAGCAAAACTAGCAGCTACAAACAACTCCTTTCAATCCCAACCGAACCACCGAA
>NW_006239228.1:207132-207373 GCF_000226075.1 Solanum tuberosum
ACAATATCACCAGCCAGAACCAACAGTATATCCTCATCAACCTCAGATCAACAAATAAGAGCAAGTAGATTAAATTCCACATAAGAAGAGTAAACCGATATAATCCACACATCACAGACAAAGATAAGGCAAATGCGATGTCACATCCCAAAATCCTGATGTGATGGCACGTGTCCATTTCCCACCGGACACGTCAGCCTAACCCAAAATCCGAATGTGATGGCACGTGTCCATTTCCCAC
>NW_006239228.1:208139-242449 GCF_000226075.1 Solanum tuberosum
ACTGACATGCTACCCTGCACCAAACTCTCAAACCTCATACGGCTCTCCTCCTGTACACTCCAAGGGATGAAACGACCCTCGAAGGCACTAGCAAACTCACTCCACTCCATGGGAGGAGATCCCGCTGGTCTCGAACTCATGAAGGTCCTCAGCCACTCTCTAGCGACACCGCGTAACTGAAGGGACACAAATCGGACGCCCCTCTCACCTAACATGCGTACCGCCGCCAATATCTCTCGACTCAAGGTCAAAAACTCGTGAGCATCATCGGTCTTAGCACCATGAAACTGAGGTGGTTTCATTTTCTGAAACCTCTCATAGCAGACCTGGTCATCATCTGCCAAGGCCACCTCAAGGGCTGCCGGTACACCTACAACAGGTGTTGGAACCTGTGGTGGCTGAACCACCGGCTCTGGAACCACTGGAATCTGATGCTGATAACCAGGGGCCTGTGCCCCTACCCCAGCCTGTAACCCCGCTGGTATACCTGCTGCACCCTGAGTAAGACGCTCCAATAACCCCAACATCCTGTCGAGTCTGTCATCATGAACTGGGGGTGCATGGCCCGCAGGAGCCTGCTCTGCAGCTACTCCAATCTGTGGCTCAGGTGAAGGCTCTCTACCTCGGCCTCGGGCAGGTGCCGCTCCTCTGGCACGGCCTCGACCACGTCCTCGGCCTCTAGCCCGACCTCTACCCCTAGCTGGGGCCTCAACTCTGACCTCGGGGGCTGCCTCCCCCCTAACTCCGGTAGCTCTAGTCCTCGGCATCTTCCAAAAACATCACGCGATACTCAGCACCCACGATAACAACCTCGCACGATAAGAACAGAATGAAAAAAAAGAAGTCTTTCCTAACAGTCTTCATAGCCTCTCGAAGATAAGTACAGACGTCTCCGTACCGATCCTCGAGATTCTACTAAGACTTGGTTTGTACATGTGAGACCTTCGAACCTGGGCTCCGATACCATTTTTGTCACACCCCAAAACCAGATGTGATGGCACGTGCCCAAACCCCACCGGACACGTCAGCCTAACACCCAAAAACCCGACGATACAGAATTTATAAACAAGAATAAGATAGAAAGATAAGCGGAAGTCTTTAAATAAACTCAACATAACCCTAGAATTGGTTGTCACATGTACAAACCTCTAAATACGGAATTTGAATAAAAATATACAAGTCTCAGAGTATAGTTCTCGAATAGAACAAAATTGAAAGTAAAGATAACTCAAGGGCACGTCTGGAATGAACCGCTACCTCTCAAGTAAGTCTGGAAGCTCTAATCTGAAGATGAGTAATAAGCCGGATCTGATAGAGCTGTCAACCTACACAACTGTGTAGAAGCAAGGGTGAGTACCAAAAGCAATAGGTACTCGCAAGTAACACTAAACTAAGCTAAACTAGCAGCTACAAACAACTTCTTTCAATCCCAACCGAACCACCGAAACTTCAATCTAGCAGCAAACCAACCAACCTATACTAAACAGATCATATTCAACAGCCAGAACCAACAGTATATCCTCATCAACCTCAGATCAACAAATAAGAGCAAGTAGATCAAATTTCACATAAGAAGGGTAAACCGATACAATCCACACATCACAGACAAAGATAAGGCAAATGCGATGCAAAATGCAATAATGATGTCATGTAGTCGTGATGCATGTTTGTCCTACGATACACATCTGTTGACGTAATCAGTCCGCGTTGAATACTCAAATCAGAACCCACGGGGGCCGCACATGGACCATGTATCACCGCCGGAACCAGATCCCATCGGCATCCAAATTGCTAGCCGGAGCTAGTCCATCTCATATATCTCTAGCCGGAGCTAGTCTCAACTGTGTCTCATATCCATCCATCCTCATATCAGTGTCTCAGAACTCATGCAACAGATAGTTCACACATGGGATGAATAATGAATATGCACATGTCATCAATCACAATCATATCACGATCACATCATAGTATTACACATCATCTGTTTCAACATCAATGTCTGTATCAATCATAGCCTACTCATGCTCTTCTATCCCCTCAATATGAGTTATCACATGACTTATTCAACAAATTCAAGTCACATATAACACATTTAGCTCGTTTTATTCCCCATCTTTCATTTACAACAATTTCAATCAACAAATAAAACCCATCCTCAATCCCCCTTACTCCCCAACACAATTAGGAAAGTAGTCATGCGTAGTCTAAGAGTTTTACAAAGTTTGGAAGCCACTTGCCTTAAAACGAACTCCAAAAGTTACTTGACTTGAGCCCTTTCCTTTCTGAGTATAATCCGGATCACGATAATCTATTCAAACAATTATTCACAATCACAATTCGAGTCCAATGACACCAAAATCAAGAAATTTAGGGAAAAAGGGCAAAACGGTCCAAATGTCTCATACCGGAAAACGATACCCAAATTTGGAAATTTTTTATGTAAAATGATCCTTAAAGTATTTGGAAGCTAATGGTGAAAACCAATTTGAAAACGGAGTTGAAATCAATTCACAAACTCAATTTGAAGGAAAATCCACGTTCTTGAAGAAGCCTAAATTATTCGGATCCGAAACCCCGACTCGAAAATGAAATATTTCTTGAAAAACATCTTACCCATGCTTAGATAAGTTCAAATATGAAATTTCATCAAAAACGGAGTTAAGATCGACCTTGAAATTCTCAATTTATCAAACTTTAACTTTACCGGGAAAGTCCAAATTGTACGCGGTTAATATGATGAAAATAATCGATGAATCAATAATTTTATGTTAAAATCAGTTTACCCATAACATAAGGATCGTAAATATACCTTTTTCATCAAAAAGGGAGTCCAAATCGATAAAACTCCAATTTTTCCCAAGAGGTTTACGGATAGGGAAAATAAAACCAGATAAAGAAATTATGAGAAAATGTCGAATTGAAGATTGAATACTAACCCTCATATTAATTCAAGAAGAAACCCGTAAGAATCACTCCATTCCGATCTCTAGAACTCCCGATATGCTCAAAATACCAAATGAACACAGTCTGAGATTTTTATAAC
Organism: Solanum tuberosum; assembly: GCF_000226075.1. Classification (NCBI taxonomy): domain Eukaryota; kingdom Viridiplantae; phylum Streptophyta; class Magnoliopsida; order Solanales; family Solanaceae; genus Solanum; species Solanum tuberosum. The sequence continues at coordinate 211,183 of NW_006239228.1, forward strand.
AGTGCATGACTGTTATGCACCAGAAAAACAGCAGTTAATCTTTCACTAAAAAGGCCGTAATTTCCTCATACGATAGTGAAATGACCCGATTCTTTTTTGTAAATGTCTTAAATAATGATACGGACCTGCTCGTTCAATCGGAGCTCAATTTCATGCTCGTTTGCCCAGTCAAATATCATTTCTACTCGGTAAACAATTATTTCTTATTTGCGATAAAAGTCCAATCTCGGGTTAGCGAAAATGCACCAAAATTTGCAGATAAGTCCTATAATTCATGCTCAAAATTCCAGAACCTTCGGAATAATTTTTCGACCCTTAAAACTAGTAATGAACCCTTTAGTTGCCACAATTTGCTGAAATAGTGTCAAAGCATCCAAGAAGCTTAAAAGCTCACCCAAAACTCATTTGGCACTTCCCGAACACAAACCAAATATGCTACTAGCTTGAAAATGACATTTCGGACTCGATGAAATCGTTGGAATTTGAATTCGAGGTCTCCTTGACCCGGTATCCGATAAGGCGTCAAGAAACTAACTTTAGGCTCAAAAACTCGAAACGAACTTGGGGCCTCTAAAAATTCAACCAAGACTCATTCTAGACTTAGAATCACCCCCTGAATCCAACGGTGCCCTCGGAATTCCATTTCGAGCACCGGAACCTCGTTTGTTGACCAAAGTCAACTCTTGATCAAAATTTCACAATTTTTGCAACTTAGGACCTCAAATCTTCGTTTTAACTCCAAATTCGACTCCGTAAATTCTCATAGACCCGTTTCAACATTCTAAAACTGCTGGAATCGACGGAAATCCGATTCGAGTCTCGAAACTCCAAATGACTCGAAATAGCACTTTTAACCAAACTTTAACTCTTAAAAACTCAACTTTCCAAAAACTCAACTTTTCATCAATTTTCCTCCAAACCAACTTCGAAAATACAACCATTAGGACTCGGGGCAACTATCGGGAGGGGTAAAACGGTCATTTTATGAAAATTTCCAAAAATGACCTTTAGGGTCATTACACTGCGCTACATCTTCTCGTGATGTAAGTTCAGGTCCTCAACAGTTAGATCACGCATAGATCGGTTCACGATCTTCAGTTCAGCAGTATCAGTGGTGAGTCCTCATTTCTTCGAGGACTAGTGACATATTTATCTTTCTTGCTTTAACTTTAGTTTCAGTTTTGCTAGATCTAGATGGGGTATGTCTCAGCATTTCTAGTCAGTAGAGGCTTTATTTCAGACATAGTTAACTTCAGCTTTAGTCGTAGAGTTTGACTTTTCACCTGTATTCAAACTCTCATTTTTTCTTATATTCAGACAATATATTGGTATTCCCTATCATTTTAGATTTTCATATGATTTAGCTTCCGCATAGTTTTATTGCTCAGTTTATCTTTAGTATGTTTATGATTATGCCAGCAGGGTTAACTTGGGGTCACTCGTGATCTTAGGTCCCGTGTCCGCGTTCGGGGGTTGCCTCGGGGTGTGACACTAAGAGTAGTAAAGCTTGATCGGGATAGGGCCCCAACCTAACTTAACCTATGTACAACAAATTCTAATGAACCACCAAACTCTGGAAGCTATGAAAGTAATGAAACTCAGTTGTATTACTGTGGAGGTCTATCAAGTCGTTTGTCGGGACCTATAGACATGAATGCAGCGCTCCTGACAATGGGGCATCAATACGAAATAATGTACTGTGTATGAAAGGCAATAGACTAAATGAGCAAGTATCATAATATACTGAAAGTAATCAAGTAAGGAAATCAAGACTAACATAAGCATATTGACCTGCTGCTCCTGAATCCAAACATACAAAAATAATTTTAAAAAACAACCTAACCAAGCCCTCATAAGCTCGGCCAGGGGTGGATTTACATGGAGGTTAGGGGGGTCACCCGACCCCCCTCGTCGAAAAATTACACCATATATATAAGGCCAAATTCTATTTTTATGTGTGTAAATATTAAAATGAACCCCCTAAACACATGTAAAGAGGCTAGCTCAGTGGTAAAGGGGGTTCAAGAATCCACTTCGACGTCATGGGTTTGATTCTGCGCAACAACACTTTCCTAAATTTTTTCTTGTTTTCTTCATTTGGAAAATCAAATAGCAAGGCTGAGATGGGCTCAACATTTTTGAGCTGGAGCTTTATTGGTTTTTTTTTCTTCATTTTTTAATGATATTTCTCCTTTTCAATATTCATTTTTTCGAATTTCTAAGGCACATTATTTTCATTTTTGTATTTTATTATTTTTGTCTCCATTGCTCATTTTATTTTTACGTAACTCTCTTTTTATATACTAATTCAAAGGAACTTTTTAAAAACTATCAATTATTCTTAAACTTGAAATTGAGATAGAGAAAAAAACTTTAAAGATAAGTTAAACTTAATCGAACGAATAAATTTGAAAGACATGATTATTCATCATATTTCTTTCTCATTTTTTCAGTTCTATTCTAGAGAGACGTAAACTACATTGATATGATTTATTCATTTTTTTTTACCGATGGAAAACCTTATAAATTGAATAAATGAACAAAAAATTGGCGATGCCATTTATTTATCCTTTTAATATGCATTATAATATTAGTAACTCAATCCCCACACATTTTAAAGAGTATTAAACAATTTTTAAAGTAAACATATGATTGAATGAACGCTAATTTAATTTATTTTAAAAATTCAAAATAAAGTAAAATAATAAAAAATTAAAGAAAAAAATCATTTAAAAAAAAAAAGAATCAATGAAGCATAGTAAAAGTAGGAAGAAACGCTAAATGCAGCATGACAAGGCAAGTTATATTTAATGGATTAAGGATAAATTTTTTCTTTCCCGATCCGTTTTGCTCCATTTTCTTATTTACTTCTTATAAGTTGAACCCCCTCCACGAAAATTCTGGCTCCGCCATTGAGCTCGGTAGGTACAAACAACAAACAAGACCACCTACATAGTATCTCATAAGTCCAGAAGGTTCCAATTCAATCTATATATGTCCCCTAGCCCAGTAAACAGTCACATAACCCTCTTAGGCATCAATATAGCACAGTAGGCAAAGATTATATAGCCCTATCAAGCAATAACATAGCCCCATAGTCAAAGATAACATAATCCTCTTAAGCAACAACATAGCTCCGCATACAAACATCACATAACCCTCTTAGGCAACAACATTGCCCCATAGGCAAAGATCATATAACCCCTCCTAGGCAACAACATTGCCCCGCAGGGAAATGTCACATAACCATCTTAGGCAACAACATGCCCCATATGCAAACATCATATAGCCCCTCATAGGCATCAACATTGCCCCGTATGCAAAGATCACATTCCTGCAACTAACCACAATAGCCCCAAGGGAAATAAAAAACAATTCAATAGGCTAAACCACTTGATCAGCCAACCACCCAAATTATAGTGACGAATACATCAACGACAACAACCTTGTTATATTGCTACTAAGCTTTAACGAAACATGCCGAAAGAAGGAAACAACCTTAACATATCTTTCAACTGGAGCCTCAAATGTGTCTGTATGGAACTTGCCCAACCTATCATAACACAACAATTGCTAGAATCAACAATGCTACGGGAACGACCCATGGGTAATTAATAAGGTCTTAATGTCACACTTGCGACCAGCCAACTCCAAAGCATAAAATGAGGCTAATAACAATAACAAATGACAACTAAATCCAACAACAATATTCTAACCATATCTCAAAGGAGAAATGACCTCCCGAGACACTATTTCTAGGCATAATTCACGTCATTTGATCCAACAACCTCTTTACATGACTCCTCTAAGACTCAAACCAACCCCAAGCACCTCCAACATGTTTAGACAAAAGGGATGCTCGGAGTAACAATATCCAAAACACCAATTTGTGGCTCAAAAATCTATAAAAAGAAATGATACTAATACATAGGATTATGAAGGAGGGTCGTAGAGGCATGACTTACTTGACGAAAACCTTTGAAATAAAAAGTTAAACAATCTACCTCTGTGCAGTAACAACAACTGAAACCAAAATCAACAAGAAACTACTACAAGTCATCAACAACTATAACTTTTTGTAACTAAAAGCTAAGAATCTCAATTCAACAAATAGATATGTGTATGAGATCCTCAAAACAACACAAGAGGAACAATTCATGAATAACCTCAAAACATACTTGTGCAAGGCATGAATAAGACCCCATAAATATCATCCATGCTAAGTAAACCACTTTAGGCCATCATTCATGTCTGTCACCTTTTAAAACCCTTGAACATTATGAGGTACTTCTCAAGCATATCTTAGTTCTTCATTTTATTGAACTCTTCGAGATACTTCTTCAAGCATGTCTTATTTCATTGTTAATCTTGTTCTAGTTAGGATATAGCCTTAACCGACATGAGACCATGTGAGCTATCACATGAGCCCCTCCGATGTTACCCACACTGAAAAGGATTGGTCTACTTGCCTAAGGTAGAATTGGTTTGTTAGTACAGTTGGATCCACTAACTAAACATCCTACAGGGCACATAGTTATGGGATACATAGATTGCTACTAGAAATCCAGACTTTTCTAGGTAAAGGCTTCCATCTCATGAGACATACTTTGGGAAACCTGGACTCTACTAGGTGAGAGTTCCCATTTTGGAAGCCCGGACTCAACTATGTGTGAACCTCCATCTCATTTCAATAACCACTCAGTGCTAGGCATAAATCCTACAACATAGTTATTAAGTCTTTACTTAACTCATGTCTTATGGAAAGATAGATTTGACAATCAATCCAAGTTAATTCATTAGATTATCTCTCTGGACCATGCGTGAGCAACTATCACCATCCATGATCACTTTTACCCTTAGATTCAATTAGGTGAGAAAAACCTTTCAACCTTAGAACCTTCATTATGTGAGAAAACCTATCACACTAAGTTCATTATGATTTTATGAGAATAAACTTTCAATCAGTCCACAATAACAACCTAATCATTAACACTTCACTCTCAAAGTGTTTCTCAAAGCATTACAATAAACTTCATAAAACAAGCATAATTTCATACTTTACCTCCTTGAGGTTCACAACTCACATTTTAATCAACACATCTAAAATATAAGAATTAGACATGGATATCAACATAATTCAAGTAACACAATCACTACCTGCATAATCCCTTAACATTCTTCTTTCATCAACAAACCCACATCATAAGATCATAATTGGGAAATATGGGGGTTTTATGGGTTCTTAGGGATTCCAACATGAAAACCATAAGTAATGATCAATTCATACATAATATAAAGTAACTCAAGCATTAGAATTGTTTTTGAAAGAAACCCATGACTTTGGAATCAAACTCTAGCTTTTGGGGATTTCTATATTTGAAATTGGGATTTAGAAGGGGCTCCATTGATGAATTCTATCCATGGATGAAGAGCTACCATAACTTATCAATGAATCTCAATGAATTTGATGTGAAGAATCTTGTTCCTTGAACCCTAGATCCAACTTCCTTCTTCTTCTACTGTTAAGTTTTCTAGAGAGATTTTTTTTTTGGAGAGGATGAACTTTGGGGAATTCTTTGGGTGTTTGGAAAATATGACTTAATTTGGGTGAGTTTTGACTTAAAATGACTTATATAGGTGTATAAAATTTAGGCAAAATGACCTCACTTAATACTCATTTAAAAAGGAATACAAAAAAAAACCCCACTTTAAGTGGGGTGCCCAAGCCTTACGATCAACCTAACGAGCCATCAAGGGCACCACGGCCCTTGAAGGTGAGCTTGGTCCCTTGAGAGTAGCTTGGCTACCTCAACATGACCCCCATAAAGTGAAGGCAACCCCACGAGCCTTCCCGCGGGCCGTGGTCTTCACCACGGGCCGTGAAGTGGCTCGTGAAGGGAGCCATCATAGGGCAGATTTTGGGGGCTCACTGCCTCACCACCATGGGTGGCACCACGAGCCGTGGTGGCCATCACGATCCATAAAGGCTCTCATGGTCAGGGACAGAGCCTTGGCATCTTGGGGCAGCCTTGGCCCTTGCCCCTTTGCCTTGGCTCATGCCTTCTAGTCTTGACTTGTAGCCCTCAAACTTAGACCCTGTTGGCCTACTAAACTAAGGGGTGTTACAGATATGTCACGAAATTGATGGGGAGGACTATATCAAAATAAAGAGCTCACAATGTAGAGCAACTTCCGTGAAACTTCCGAGTTGAAACAATCAATATCCATGGAGAATTTAGAGACTTTCCTTCTGGTTTTATATGAATTTTGGTTGATTTTTTAGAGTTAAAACGAAGCTAGATTAACTTTTATAAAGTTAAACCAACATATTGGCTAGGGACATATCTTGACGTGACTTCATGTGCAGTCTTACAAAAATGTGAATATCTCTCATGAGCGTTCTAAAATTTATAGATTGGGATAAAATCTCCATAAAATTGGACCCAAATTTTAGAGAAATCTTTAAAACGAAACTTGCGGTAACTTACGTCAACATTTATTGTTCAACTTATTTGATTTCCAGACTTGAGATACGACCCTCAAACAATTAAATTATGTCATACCAAATCATTCTTAACTTATTAATCACTCTTAGTCTTTCCACAAAGGTACGAGTTAATTTAGATATTTTGAAAAGGGCAGGGTGTTACAGTTATGTACAGTCCTACCGTTTTTCAGTCATATTTTTGCAATTACAAGTTATTTGTTAGAAATTACGCGACTTTCTTATTTTTTTGTGTGTATTAGTCCATGGATCTGGTGCGTCGGAGTGTCACGACTAGAGCCTACACCCTGGACGTGGCCGACACTCAAGAACCATTGCTGGCCCCCAAGCGAACCCTCATTCTGGCTAACTACTAGCGGAAGACTAACTCAAGCATACATAAGCGTCAAATTTAAAGAAACGTTTAAAAATGGCTTACTAATTCTTTGTTGAATATATTGAGTATGAATCATAAGTTTTTAATAAAACATCTGAAACTGAAAGAATCTACAACACTATGTATCTATGAAGCCTCTACTATATATAGACCAGTGTTGGGAAAACACCCATGACTCCTCAAAAGACCTACTACTGCTACTACTAACAACTCATAAAACTGAAGTACTTTGAAAGCAAGGAGGTCTCACTCATAAGAAGACGAGCGAATGAAGTGATCTCAACAGACTCTTGTTGAGGATCCTAAGAACCTTTATCTGCATCATCAAAAGATGGAGGTCGAATGACATCAGTATATTGAATGTACAAATATGTAATATAGCTGAATAAGAAATAACTAAAAGAAAGGACTGCAATAGATAGCAATGTACTCAAGCTGAATATAAAGAAATAAATGAGTTAAATCATTTAAAGTTTTACAAAATATTTTCTCATCTCTGAACTCAACGTAATAAGTGATATATAAAAATACACTTTAACTCTATTGGGAGATTCTCTAACCAACAACCATCACTATGAGCTTCATAATGATACAAGGTCTCGCTCACGCTGCCAGAACTTTCCTATACCTTGCCGGGGTATATGACATCCTCAACTAAGTGGATTCACTAAGCTATGCTTAAAAGCAATAAAGAATCATCTTAAAAGTATGACTCTTTGCCCATGTAGGCATATATGGTTTATGGGGACTGTGAGTTGTTTGAACTCTCCCCCATATCGGTGCTCAATACTACTCCCAAAAATATATAATTCATGCTCATATGTTTAAAACACAACTCTTTCTCAATTTGAGGTAATTACTCAAAAGATCCTCTTAAAAGAGGTAATACTCTTAACTCCTATGAACTTGTAAACTCATGTAGAAATCGGTGTTTCTCTCTTTTAAATATGAAAGTATTACATATTAGGGAATACTTAGTTACCTTATACTCATTTTGAAACATGAAACTCAACTTTCTTCATTCTCATATACTCAAGACTTAGTTCAAATCTTTAGTTAATTTTAGTTCAAATCTTTCGTTAATTCCAAAGGATTCTCAAACTTGACTGAAAAGGACCTCTTGAACTTTCCTCTTAACTTTACTTTAATTTGAAATGTAAATTAAGAGATGTGATTAGGATATTCATGATCTATCAAGAAGATTTTAAGAGTGAATATCTACATAGGAATGATTCGAGGAAATACACACGGAAAGAAGAACAGAAGGGTAAGAGACCTGGCAACCCTGGCACACTGAGTGGCGCCAGCACCCAAACTACTAGCAGTGGTTGGGGCGCACTGAGTGGCACGGAGCACCAGGCCCCAAACTACTGACCAGTAGTTTGGGCGCTATGGCTAGCGCTACTCCCCATGCACCTGCCCAAAACTAGACAAATTTTATTGCTCAAATTCAAGTTCTAACTCATCTAAAATGGAATGATTTCCTCCCAACTCTCATTGATTCAAAATCCCAACACAATTTCGATGAAATCCACACAAAATCCACCAAGATACAACACTCATTCGCAATACCCTCACCTCAAGAACTCAAAAACCTCCATTGCTAATGAATGGAATTAAAACTCCAAAACTTCTCAAGAATCTCTATATAAACAATCTCATGGATGAATTCGTGAATGAAATTACATGATTGGCGTGAGGTTGAACACACCCAATACTATGAGAAGCTTACATACGAAAGAACACTTGAAACCCTTCTCTTTTATTCTTTTGAACTTGCTCTCAAATCCCTAAACGTTTTCGAAAAGAATGTCTAAAATATCTTAGAGTCTGATTAGATCCTTAAATTGGGTGTGAAAAACGTTTAAGGCTTAAAGGGGTGAGGAAAATACCAAAACACCCCTTCCCTTAAACGGATGAAAAGTCTTAGCTAGAGAAGCTTCACTCAAACAATCATAACTTTTTACTTGGAGCTCGCAATTTAGCAAACTTGGCGGTGTGGCAAAGAGGACTCAAAGACCTTCGGTTTGATAATTCATAGGCCAGCTAACTCTTTTCTTGCTAAAAGATATGGTTGTTTGAAGTTGACCCAAAACTAAAAACTGATCGGAGTCTGAGCTGTTACATTATGTCTCATGAGGCATAAATGTAATTGTTAAAGAGAAAAAAAATCATTGACTAGTCAATTATAATGATAAAACATGCAATTTTATATAATTGGTTCATTAGTATCAGAAAGAAGACAAATAGTGTCAATATCCAAAACAAGAACTTGAAGTGCAAAGATTAACTCAATTTTGTCTCAATAATCAACTCAGTAAATGTCTGAAATACTTAATTAAACATAAGAGATCGTCTCGAGGTTTTAAAAACATTAACAAGGAAACAGTGAGACTCCTCAACTACTACTATCTATCAAGCTTCTAAATACTACGATAAATATCAGGACAAGACCCACGACATCTTAACAAAGCTAAAAATGTAAATGTGGAATCCTCCGGAAAGCAACGAGGCTTAGCTAAGCTAACTTGGATGCAAATGGAATCAACGGAGCGCCTGTTGATGACCCTGAACACATGTCTCTACATTATAAAAAGATGCAGGTTGAATGACGTCAATACATTGAATGTATGAGCATGTAAGGGGAAAGCTGAAAGTAATAGATAACTGAACGGACAAGGCTGGAGGAATACTCACCTCACCTTAACTCAACTTAATATGAAAGCAACAATAAGAGATGAAATACTTAAAGCTTTTAAAATAGTAAATATCAACTCAAAATGTATAAAAATACAATAACAAACTCTTTACTCTTATTTGGGAGATTCTCTAACCGACAACCCTCACTATGAGCTACTTGATGATACAACATCTCGCCCACACTGTCAAAGTTGTCCTTTACCTTGTCGGGCTATAGAACACCTCAACTAAGTGGATCCACTAAGCTATGCTTAAAAACAATAAGGAATCATATAAAATGTATGATTCTCTTACCCATGTTGGCATGTATGGTTTTTGACGATTTTTAGTTGTCTGAACTCATTCTCATATTGGTGATCAATACTACTCCCAATAATATATAATTCATGCTCAAATATTTAAAACACAACTGTTTCTCAATTTGAGGTAATTACTCAAAATATCCTCTTAAAAGAGGTAATACTCTTAAACTCCTCTGAACTTGTAAACTCATTTAGAAATCGGTGTTACTCTCTTTTAAATGTAAAAGTATTACATAATTGGGAATACTTCGTTACCTTATGTTCATTTTTAAACATGAAACTCAACTCTCCCTCATTCTCGTACTCATATACTCAAGACTTAGTTCAAATATTTAGTTAATTTTAGTTCAAATCTTTAGTTAATTGTAAAATGATTCTCAAACTCGACTCAAAAGGACCTCTTGAACATTCCTCTTAACTTTACTTTAATTTGAAATGTAAATTAAGAGATGTGATTGGGATATGCATGATCTCTCAAGGATTAATGAATATTTTAATAGTGAATATCATGAAGAGAACATATGTACGATTCGAGAGAACACACACGAAAAGAAGGAGAAAACGGTAAGGGACCTGGAAACCATGGCGTACTGAGTAGCGCAGGCCACCATCCCCCAAACTACTGTCAATATTTGGGGATTACTGAGTGGCGCAGAGCACCAGTAGTTTGGGCGTTATAGCTGGCGCGACGCCACATGCCCTGTCTAGAAACCCGACGAATTTTTACTGCTCAAATTCAAGTTCTAAGTCATATAAAATCGAATGATTTCCTCCCAACTCTCTTTGATTCAAAAACCCAACACAAATTTGATGAAATCCACCAAGAAATAACACTCGTTCGCAAAACCCTCACCTCAAGAACTCAAAAACCTCAATTGTAAATGAATGGGGTTAATACTCAAGAACTTCTCAAGAATATCTATATAAACAATCTCATGGATGAATTAGTGAATGAAATTACATGATTGGAGTGAGGGTGAACAAACCCAACACTATGAGAAGCGTACATACCTCGAAAGAACACTTGTTCTTGGCGAAATCATCTGTTCTTGAAAGAATGCTTGAAACCCTTCTATTTTCTTCTCTTGAACTTACTCTCAAATCCCTAAATGTTTTCGGAAAGAATGTCTAAAATATCTTAGAGTCTGATTAGACGCTTAATTTGGGTGTGAAAAACGTTTTAGGCTTAGTGGGGGTAAGGAAAAGACCAAAATACTCCTTCCCTTAAACGGATGAAAAGTCTTAGCTAGAGAAGATTCACTCAAACAGTCATAACTTTTTACTTGGAGCTCGCAATTTAGCAAACTTGGCGGTGTTGGAAAGAGGACTCAAAGACCTTCGGTTTGATATACCTCATAGGCCACTAACTCTTTTCGTGCTAAACGATATGGTTGGTTGAAGTTGACCGAAAACTAAAAACTGATCGGAGTCTGAGTTGTTACATTATGTCTCACGAGACATAAATGTAATTGTTAAAGAGAAAAAATCATAGACTAGTCAATTCTAATGACAAAACATGCAATTTTATATAAGTGGTTCATTAGTATCAGAAAGAAGAAAAATAGTGTCAATATCTAAATAGTTATATGTGAAAATATTTATAGGTATTTTTAACCAATCAATTCCCAAAAAGGTTGCAACTTCATATAAAAGAGAAGGCACCTCATTTGTGTTCACAATAAATAAAAGACTATGAGCGGCCACAAGTTGTCAGTTGTCACCAGGATTATTCATAAATTTCCTCGTGTTTTGAAGATAATCTTTTGGGATGATTGCATAAGGCGCTACTACTTTAATTTTTGTGTGGCAAAATTGATAAAAAAAATTTGTATTATTAAAATAATATTGCCTATTTTATTTAAATAATTGGTTCCTATATCATTAAAATAAATTTTGCATATTTCATTTGTTAATATTAGAGGAGTAATTTGTGTTTGACCAAGGTTCTAAAGGTGTTGATGGAAGAGGTCATCTCTTTGAGCTATTGAAAAATAAAATTATCAAAATAAAAACGAAACAAAACATGACCGATAATAGAATTTTTAGAATTTGAGAAGATAGGAAAGTTGACATGTCGTAACGTTGGCGCCTCCTAAAAATTGGCTAAGGAAGTGATATAAACTCCTTATAGACAAGCTCATACCACAAATGAAAAAAAAATTACTGATATTGGAGAAGATTTGTGAGTGACTACTAATAGCATCAGGGGTGTGTGTTTGATATTCGGGTAAATCTCAGATAATGAGGTTGTCATAAATCATGTGTATTAAAGAAGATAAGCAAAATATGAGTTAAAAATATGGTGAAAGAAGTGGGTTAGATTTCTAAATCTCACACAATGACATAAAGAAACTAATTTATTGTTATCTTTATATCATTATGTGAGATTTAAAAAATATTACCCACTTCTTTCACCATCTTTTTAACTCCTATTTTGGTTATCTTCTTCTATACACAAGATTTAAGACAACCACATTACCTCAATATCAAACTCACATTTGATACTAATATTAGTATCACTCACAGTTCTGCTAGAATATCAATACTAGTTGTTCTTTCGACGAACGAGCTTGGTTATAAGAAATTCAAATCACTCTCTTAATCGTTTTCTCTGGGCACCACATTGCGGTTGTTCAACTTCCCTATCTTCTGAAGGTTAGAAAATACTATTATCTATGTTGTTTCATTCCGTTTAGATTATTTCCCGATTTTTATTTTGACAGTTTTTTTTTTCAAAAGTTGAATTGTTAGTCTCTCCCCAGTAATACTTTAGGAAACTTGGCCAATCACAACTTACTCCTCTAATATTGGTAAATATGTTTTTTCAAGTTAGACAAATAAAAATTGTTACTCTCCAAAAGTACAATAACATAGGCAATGATTAATTAAATGAACTAAAGCAACAATGATTTAAATGATATTTTGACAAATACATAAGATTTTGCTGATTTTACCTTCCCAAGTTAAAGTAGTAGCGCTTTATGCAACCATGCTGAAAAATTTACTTGAAATCACGAGGAAGTTCATGAATAAGCTGGAGAGAAAAATATTTTTTTCACAGTCCGTAGTCTTTTAATTATTGTGAAGACAAATTAGATGTTTGCACTTTTGTATGATGATGCAACTTTTTCAGAGATTTAATGGCAACAAATACCTACAAAAAATTTCACAGAATAATATTTGAATATTGAAACTATTTATCTTCTTTTGGATACTAATGAGGTAATTACATAAAATAGCATGTTTTGCCATTTGAATGAGTTGTTCTTGAATTCTTTTTAACAATAAATTTTATGCCTCATGAGACATAAGTTCTTCAAAACAACAATCCAAATGAAAGAGATTAGGACAGAAAAGGTAGTTGGTTTTGTAATATATGGGTTGAGTGACGATATTTTGTTAGACATTTATTACTAATATTATTCTATAAAATAGTATATTAACTTACTAGGCATACATGTGCACCAACCGAAGAACTACTTATACTAAAACCATCCATAGCAAACCAATTAAAAATAGACATTTTCCAATAATAAATAGAGAACAATTACGACTATAGATATCTATCAATTTAAGAAACTATTTTACTATTAGTTTTATATCATAGTATGAGATTTAAACATGCTTTTTTTGTCACTACCCAATTTAGGATGATGAGCGGCGCTAAGTGAGAGAATTCCAAAACAAATCTTACCAAAATCTACAGAAAATCGGGTAGAGTTTCCTATATTTTCTGGGCTTATCCTAATTTTTCTTGTCTCAGAATCAACAAAACAACTATTAACAACTCTAAAACCAAACATAATACCCATCGATAATTTAATCGTCAACACAAAAATACCAAATCATCTCCAATAATAAAAAGAAGTTCAAGGAAGTCCCATGACTAAAAAACGAAGGGATAATCATGACTCTAATAAAGGAAAGGACAAATGGAGCTATTCTAAGATTTTTGAAATAAAAGAAATCATAGCAATTCTTTAAATATCTGAAGTTACCCGACTCACTAGATTATACTAATTAACACTCTCTAGTTAATGAAATCCTCGTCAATATCAGTTGAATTCTCTGTAAAAACATTTAGGAAGGAGTGAGACGCTAGCTCAGTGAGTAATAACACTTAACCACAACCCTTTTAATCAGGGACAAGTCAAAAAACATGCTTGTAAGATAATCAGAATGATGTAATAAAAGTCTTTTTAAAGGAAACAATAACCATATTCAATCTTATGTGTCTCATATAAGCAAAATCAATGTAAACACCTAGATCAACCTAAATGTCGAACCGATCAAATTTATATCATAGATCAACCTTTTTATAATAGTGCACCCATCATCTCAAAATCCTAGATACACCTATGTTTGCTCAATCAATATTTTACTTTATATACAATAATCATATATTTTTATCATATAAAATCAATGCATCGAAAAAAGAAAAAAACTCGATTGTTTGTAGATATTGACAAATGTTGGGATTGTTCATGGTAGAATCCCTAGGTTAAACAAATAACATTCAATTCACTTATCAAAAAATAAAATCTTGAACAACCTTGATAAAATTTCTAGCTCCGCCACTGAATAGTCACCCGAATTTTAAGAATTTAGTAAATTCATCTATCTCTTTAATCCTTATTTTCTTAAACTTACAATTCCAATTCTGTAGTGATGAAATTTACAAATATAAATATTTAAGTTAAGTTTAGAAAAGTTACCTTCCACTTCTATTTCTCCTATTAAAATATCTTCCAACACCTTTAGCTTCATTCGAATGAATGGCAGATCCACGATTTTCGTTCTCCTTATCGCTTTTGACAAATAGCTGCAGCAGCTTCTTTCCACAAAGACTCCAAATAGGTTAGGACTTTTCCCTTTTCTTTTTTTTTTTGCTGCTAGGTTGCAGCATTTTCTTTTTATTTTATTTGTTTTTATTTTCAAAAATGCTCTTTGGTCAATAAAGTAATTTGACTCCTATTTCTTTTTAATACTAAAATGGCATATATGTCCTTGCTTCAGAATATAATATTACATTCTTTGACCTACTTTTCACACCTTTCATTCTTATCTTTTTCAATACACAATATTTAAGATAAACTTATTATCTGATCTCATTAATTTTTATTTTTTTTTCATTTTTACATTGATGCAATATCTGAATTATTAGAGAAGTAATTAAAATAAAATTAATGAAGGTGAGCGTAATAATATCATAAACTACATGAAATATAAGCTTTATGAATCCAAAAAGAAGTGTTTGAAATAATTCATATTTTCTATTGTTCTCTTTAAAATATTTTACATATTTAGTGCAACTAATTAAGAAAAAGTAAAAATAAATGTCTTCTACTTTTGATAGCATATATATAACTTAAACTCTATCAATCACATACCCCTGATGGAAATATTAGTATTACTCAAATTATTGATTCAACTCGAATATCATCATTCATCAATGTTTTTTTTTCAATGGTACGAGCTTGGTTGTAAGGAATTCACATTACTCACGAATTATACAAATTCAGTACGAATTATACAAATGAGGCAACTTAAACTGTAGCTACAACCAGTAAATACGCAAACTATAGCTATGAAGAATAATTAAGTTTATTATAGTGGTTATTTGCCAAAGTTCCTCTAAAAAGTATTATTTTTTTATTTTGAAAAGTAAAAGTTGAAAACAAATAGGTGCCTTCTTTACGGGCCTAGACCGATGGACTGTATCACGAGTTTTGTGTGTTAGGTAAACTATGTTATTTTGTGTTATGATATTTCTAGAAATATGCTAGTCATCATGCAACAACATCAACACATATGTCAGAAGAACAATACAAAGGAAAGAAATAATAAAAGAAAGTTGTTAATTTTGGAAAATACGTGTGGAGGGACAATGTTTGAAGTTGACATATAAATCCTCTTTAGAAGTTTAAGTAGTAGCACTATATACAACCATGCCAAAAGATGCCCTTAAATTTAGTAGATAGTAAATGACTAAGTTGGTGACAACAATGAACTTTTGTTAGTCCATTGTCTTTTAATTATTGAGAACACAAATGAGGTGTCTGCAACTTTTTTTGGGAATTCAATAATGGCAAATACCAATAAAAATTATCACATAAGAATATTTTGATATTGACATTATTTTTCTTCTTTTGGATATTGATGAAGGAATTACATAAGATAGAACTTTTTCCCTTTGAATTGACTGATCTTTGAGTTTTTGCCCTTTAACAATTGATTTATGCCTCGTGGGACATAAATTCTTTGGATGAACAAAACAAATAAAAGAGATTTAAGGATAACAAAAGGCAGTTGGTTTTTGAATGACAACATTTGAAGTTGACATATCTTTCAAATAAATGAATTTTTAGATCACTTGGCTTTTACTGAGTTACTGTTAGATATTTACCACTAATATTATTCAATAAAATCGTTCAATACACATGCAACACAAGTATCGAGAAACTAGTTATAATAATTTTTATTTGTATAATCAACTTGAGAAAACATATTTGTAAATATTAGATGGATAATTTGTGTTTGGCCAAGATTCTAAAAGTGTTACTTGAAAGAGACTAACTCTTGTAGCTATTGGAAAACAAAATTGTCAGAATCAAAAAAAAAAAATCCAATAAGGAATGAAACAAGACAACTAATAAAATTTTTGGACCTTGAGAAGATAGGAAAGTTGAACAACCGCTGCATTAGTGCCTCCCGAAGAATGTTTAAGGGAATAATTTGAATTCCTCACAGCTAAGTTGTCCTTCTAAAAGAAAAATTAATACTGATATTTGAAAATAATTTTAAGTGATACTGATAGTAGCATCAGGGGTGTGTATTTGATATTTGAATAATAAGGTTATCTTAAATCTCAGATAACGAGATTGTCTTAAATCTTGCTTATGGAAGAAGATAAGCATGAAAGGTGTGCAAGTATGGTCAAAGAAGCAGGTTAGATTTTTTAAATCTCAAACAATGATATAAAGATAACAGTAAAACAGTTTCTTAAATTGATGGATATCTACAGTCAAGAATTAACTATTGGAAAATGTCTTTTTTTAAAATGATTTGTTATGACATGTTTTAGCATAACTAAATTCTCTGCACCAGCGCAGCACGTTTATGTTGAGTCAAATAATGTACGGTTTTATAGAATAATATTAGTAATAAATGTTTAATGGAATCCTAGTAAAAGAATAGTGATCTAAAAATTTATTTAATTAGAGAGGATAAATATGTCAAATTCAAATTTTTCCCTCCACTCATGCAATCTTAAATCTTGCTTATTGAAGAAGATAAACATGAAATGAGTGAAAATATAGTCAATGAAGTGGTTTAGACTTTTAAAATCTCAAAGAATGAAAAAAAAAAGGTAAAATAATTTCTCAAATTGATGGATATCTTCTCTTGAGATTGTTGTCTATTTATTATTCGAATATGTCTTTTTTAAGAAAAAAACATTTTCTATGAGTAGTTTTAGAACAAATAATTTCTCAGCATGTGTGTTGCACATGTATATCGAGTCAAATAATATATGATTTTATAGAATATATTTTATTAGTAATACATGTGTAACGGAGTCCCAGTGAAATGCTAATTGATTGAAATATTCATTTAATTGAAAGAGGATAAATAAGTCAATTACAAATATTGTCCCTCCACCGGTGTACCCATAAATCAACTTCTTTTATTTGTATAGTTCTTATAAAGATCTTATAAGTCTCCCCCGAGCCTATACCCTGGACGTGGCTGACACTTGAGAACCATCGTTGGTCCCCAAGCGAACTCTTGTCCTGATTCACTACTCAGTGGAAGACTTACTCAACAAAACAAGAACTTCAAGTGCAAAGATTAACTCAACTTTGTCTCAAAAATAACTCAACTAAGTAAATGTCTGAAATACTTAATTAAACATAAGAGATGGTCTCGAGCTTTTAAAAACATTAACAAGGAAATAGTGAGACTCCTCAACTACTACTATCTATGAAGCTTATAAATACTACGATAGATATTAGGACAAGACCCACGACATCTTAACAAAGCTAAAATGTAAATGTGTAATCCTCCGGAAAGCAACAAGGCTCAACTAAGCTAACTGGGACGCAAATGGTATCAACGGAGCGCCTGTTGATGACCCTGAACACCTGTCTCTGAATTATTAAAAGATGCAGGTTGAATGACGTCAATACATTGAATGTATGAGCATGTAAGGAGAAAGCTGAAAGCAATAGATAACTGAACGGACAAGGCTGGAGGAATACTTACCTCACCTCAAGTCAACTTAATAAGAAAGCAACAATAAGAGATGAAATACTTAAAGCTTTTAAAATAGTAAATATCAACTCAAAATGTATAAAAATACAATAACAAACTCTTTACTCTTATTTGGGAGATTCTCTAACCGACAACCCTCACTATGAGCTACTTGATGATACAACATCTCGCCCACGCTGTCAAAGTCGTCCTTTACCTTGTCGGGATATAGAACACCTCAACTAAGTGGATCCACTAAGCTATGCTTAAAAACAATAAGGAATCATATAAAATGTATGATTCTTTTAACCATGTTGGAATACATGGTTTATGAGGATTTTTAGTTGTCTGAACTCATTCTCATATTGGTGATCAATACTACTCCCAATAATATATAATTCATGCTCAAATGTTTAAAGCACAACTCTTTCTCAATTTGAGGTAATTACTCAAAATATCCTCTTAAAAGAGGTAATACTCTTAAATTCCTCTGAACTTGTAAACTCATTTAGAAATCGGTGTTACTCTCTTTTAAATGTAAAAGTATTACATATTTGGGAATACTTAGTTACCTTATGTTCATTTTTAAACATGAAACTCAATTCTCCCTCATTCTCGTACTCATATACTCAAGACTTAGTTCAAATCTTTATTTAATTTTAGTTCAAATCTTTAGTTAATTGTAAAATGATTCTCAATCTTGACTCAAAGGACCTCTTGAACATTCCTCTTAACTTTACTTTAATTTGAAATGTAAATTAAGAGATGTGATTAGGATATACATGATCTCTCAAGGATTAATGAATATTTTAATAGTGAATATCAAGAAGAGAACATAGGTACTATTCGAGGGAACACACACGAAAAGAAGGATAAAACGGTAAGGGACCTGACGACCTTGGCGCACTGAGTGGCGTAGGAAGCCATCCCCCAAAACTACTGTCAATATTTGGGTCTTACTGAGTGGCGGGAGCACCAAGCCCCAAACTACTGACCAGTAGTTTAGGTGTTATGGCTAGTGCGACGCCCCATGCCCTGTCTAGAAACCCGATGAATTTTACTGCTCAAATTCAAGTTCTAAGTCATATAAAATCGAATGATTTCCTCCCAACTCTCTTTGATTCAAAAACCTAACACAATTTCGATGAAATCCACACAAAATCCACAAAGAAATAACACACATTTGCAAAACCCTCACCTCAAGAACTCAAAAACCTCCATTGTTAATGAACGGGGTTAAAACTCAAGAACTTCTGAAGAATATCTATATAAACAATCTCATGGATAAATTAGTGAATGAAATTGCATGATTGGAGTAAGGGTGAACAAATCCTACACTATAAGAAGCTTATATACCTCGAAAGAACACTTGTTCTCGGTGAAATCATATGTTCTTGAAAGAACGCTTGAAACCCTTCTATTTTGTTCTCTTGAACTTGCTCTCAAATCCCTAAACGTTTTTGGAAAGAATGTCTAAAATATCTTAGAGTTTAATTAGACCCTTAAATTGGGTGTGAAAAACGTTTAAGGCTTAGTGGGGTAAAGAAAAGACCAAAATACTCCTTCCTTTAAACAGATGAAAAGTCTTAGCTAGAGAAGCTTCACTCAAACAGTCATAACTTTTTACTTGGAGCTCACAATTTAGCAAACTTGGTGGTGTTGGAAAGAGGACTCAAAGACCTTCGGTTTGATACCTCATAGGCCACCTAACTCTTTTCGTGCTAAAAGATATGATTGTTTGAAGTTGACCCAAAACTAAAAACTGATCGGAGTCTGAGGTGTTACATTATGTCTCACGAGGCATAAATGTAATTGCTAAAGAGAAAAATATCATTGACTAGTCAATTCTAATGACAAAACATGCTATTTTTTGTTCATTAGTATCAGAAAGAAGAAAAATAGTGTCAATATCCAAATATTTATATGCGAAAATATTTATTGGTATTTTTAACCAATCAATTCCCAAAAAGGTTGCATCATCATTTAAAAGAGAAGGCACCTCATTTGTGTTCACAATAAATAAAAGACTATGAGCGGCCACAAGTTCTCTGTTGTCACCTAACTTATTCATAAATTTCCGCGTGTTTTCAAAAAAATCTTTTGGCATGATTGCATAAAGTGCTACTACTTCAATTTTGGCGGGGCAAAATCGATTAAAAAAAATTGTATCCATTAGTATCATTTAAATAATCATTGCCTATTTTATTAAATAACTGGTTCCTATATCATTAAAATAAATGTTGCATATTTCATTGTACTTTTGGAGGGTAACAATTTTTGTTTATCTAATCAAATTGAAAAAAACACATTTGTTAATATTAGAGGAGTAATTTGTGTTTGACCAAGGTTCTAAAAGTGTTGATGGAAGAGGTCATCTCTTTGAGCTATTGAAAAACAAAATTATCAAAATAAAAAAGGAACAAAACATGACCAATAATAGAATTTTTAGAATTTGAGAAGATAGGAAAGTTGACATGTCGTAATGCTGGTGCCTCCCGAAAAATGACTAAGGAAGTGATATGAACTCCTTATAGACAAGCTCATACCACAAAAGAAAAAAAATAATACTGATATTGGAGAAGATTTGTGAGTGACAACTAATAGCATCAGGGGTGTCTGTTTGATATTTGGGTAATGAAGTTGTCTTAAATCTTAGATAATGAGGTTGTCTTAAATCCTATGTATTAAAGAAGATAAGCAAAATATGAGTTAAAAATATGGTGAAAGAAGCGGGTTAGATTTCTAAATCTCACACAATGATATAAAGAAACTTAATTATTGTTATCTTTATATCATTATGTTAGATTTAAAAAATCTCACCCACTTCTTTCACCATCTTTTTAACTCCTATTTTGGTTATCTTCTTCGATACACAAGATTTAAGACAATCTCATTACCCAAGATTTAAGACAACCACATTACCTCAATATCAAACTCACATTTGATACTAATATTAGTATCACTCACAGTTCTGCTAGAATATCAATACTAGTTGTTCTTTCGACGAATGAGCTTGGTTATAAGAAATTCAATCACTCTCTTAATCATTCTCTCTGAGGCACCACATTGCGGTTGTTCAACTTCCGTATCTTCTCAAGGTTAGAAAATCCTATTATCTATGTTGTTTCATTCCGTTTAGATTATTTCCCCCTTTTTATTTTGACAGTTTTGTTTTTCAAAAGTTGAAAAGTTAGTCTCTCTCCAGTAATACTTTTGGAAACTTGGCCAATCACAACTTACTCCTCTAATATTGGTAAATATGTTTTTTCAAGTTAGACAAATAAAAATTGTTATTCTCCAAAAGTACAGTAACATCGACAATGATTCATTAAATGAAATAAGCAACAATGATTTAAATGATATTTTGACAAATCCATAAGATTTTGCTGATTTTACCCACCCAAGTTAAAGTAGTAGCGCTTTATGCAATCATGCTAAAAGAGTTCATGAATAAGCCGGAGACAACGATGAATTTTTGACAGTCCATAGTCTTTTAATTATTGTGAACATAAATGAGATGTTTGCACTTTTGTATGATGATGCAACTTTTTCAGAGATTCAATTGCAGCAAATACCTATAAAAAATTTCACATAATATGAATATTGAAACTATTTATCTTCTTTTGGATACTAATGAGGCAAATACATAAAATAGCATGTTTTGTCATTTGAATGAGTTGTTCTTGAATTCTTTATATTCTTTTTAACAGTAAATTTTATGCCTCATGAGACATAAGTTCTTCAAAATAACAATCCAAATGAAAGAGATTAGGATGGAAAAAGTAGTTGGTTTTGAAATATATGGGTTGAGGGATGATATTATGTTAGACATGTATTACTACTATATTCTATAAAATAGTATATTAACCTACTAGGCATACATGTGCACCAACCGAAGAACTACTTATACTAAAACCATCCATAGCAAACCAATTAAAAAAAGACATTTTCTTATAATAAATAGAGAACAATCACGACTATAGATATCTATCAATTTAAGAAACTATTTTACTATTAGCTTTATATCATAGTGTGAGATTTCAAATATCTCACATGCTTTTTTTGTCACTACCCAATTTAGGATGATGAGCGGCGCTAAGGGAGAGAATCCCAAAACAAGTCTTACCAAAATTCTACAGAAAATCGGGCAGAGTTTCTTTATTTTTGGGCTAATCCTAATTTTTCTTGTCTCAGAAATCAACAACACGACTAATAACAACTCTAAAACCATACATAATACCCATCGATAATTTAATCGCCAACACAAAAATACCAAATCATCTCCAATAATATAAAGAAGCTCAAGAAAGTCACATGACTACAAAACGAAGGGATAATCATGACTCTAATAAAGGAAATGACAAATGGAGCTATTCTAAGATTTTTTAAATAAAAGAAATCATAGCAATTCTATAAATATCTTGCTACGCGAAGTTACCCGACTCACTAGATTATACTAATTAACACTATCTAGTTAATGAAATCCTCCTCAATATCAGTTGAGTTCTTTGTAAAAACATTTAGGAATGAGTGAGACGCTAGCTCACTAAGTAATAACACTTAACCACAACCCTTTTAATGAGGGACAAGTCAGAAAACATGCTAGTTAGATAATCAGAATCATGTAATAAATGTCTTTTTAAAGGAAACAATAACCATATTCAATCTTATGTGTCTCATATAAGCAAAATCAATGTAAACATTTAATAGTAAACTCTTAAAAATACTTTCATATCAATCTTATAATTGAGAGGTTTTTAAGAATGAATCATTTAATCATTGTGACCTTCTTCTTTAAGAAGTAACAAATAACAGTGAAATCCTTAAAAGGAGTCAAATATTCATATCAGTACATCCCTACTTGAGGGATATCGGTTATAGTATGCAAGTTCTACATTCCCACTAGCAAGGGCTATATCAGTAATTTTAAGAAAAAGGAATTCTATGATGGTGTGATTTATGTTTCGTAAAGGTAGACACATTTGTTCACAGAGGCGTATCTAAGGGGGGTCACCGGGTTCACATGAACCCATGGTCCCCTTTCGAGATCATATATAGTAGTGTTATATTTTTAAAAAATATTGAATTATAGATGTGTGAATCCACACTTAAAGTATCACATAATGAGATTATGACTGGGTGCACCTCTCTCGGCAGGGTAAATTTGAATTTTATATTTATCTTGTTGTATTTTTCTTTCTAAAATTAGATAACACTTTTCTAAGTGGTAATTGGTGTGTGTGTGTGTCTATATATATATATATATATAAGAATTAATTTTAGACCTATAATTTTAAAATTTAAACAGTTTTCAATAGTAAAAACTTAAATGTCGAACTGATCAAATCAAATTTATATCATAGATCAACCTTTTTATAACAGTGCACCCATCATCTCAAAATCTTAGATACGCCTATGTTTGTTCAATCAATATTTTACTTTACATACAATAATCATATATTTTTATCATATAAAATCAATCCATCAAAAAGAAAAAAAAATCGATTGTTTGTATTTGATATTGACAAATGTTGGGATCGTTCATGGTAGAATCCCTAGGTTAAACAAATAACATTCAGTTCACTTATCAGAAAAAATATCTTAAACAACCTTGATAAAATTCTGGCTCCGCCACTGAATGTACCCACTTGAATTTCAAGAATTTAATAGATTCATCTATCTCTTTAGCCCTTATTTTCTTAAACTTACAATTCCAATTCTATAGTCATGAAATTTACAAATATAAATCTTTAAGTTAAGTTCAGAAAGTTACCTTCCACTTCTATTTCTCCTATTAAAATATTTTCCAACACCTTTAGCTTCACTCGAATGGAAAGACAGACCCACGAGTTTCGTTCTCCTTCTCGATCTTCACAAATAGTTGCAGCAGCTTCCTTCAACAAAGACTCCAAATAGGGTTAGGACTTCTCTTTTCTTTTCTTTTTTTTGCTGCTAGGTTGCAGCCTTTTCTTTTCATTTTATTTTTTTTATTTTCCAAAATTCTTTTTGGTCAAATAAAACAATTTATCTCCTATTTCTTTTTAATACTAAAATGGCATATATGCCCTTGCTTCAGAATATATTATCTTGTTCAATACACAATATTTAAGAAAACCTTCTCATTACTTTTTTTTTTTCCATTTTTACATTGATGCAGTATCTGAATCATTTAAAAAATAATTAAATCAAAAATAAATGTGGTGAGTGTAATAATGTCATAAACTACATGAAATATAAGATTTATGAATCCAAAAAAAAGTATTTGAAATAGTTCATATTTTCTATTATTCTCTTTAAAATATTTTACATATTTAGTGCAACCAAAGAAGAAAAAATAAAATAAATTTCTTCTACCATTGGCAACGTATATATAACTTAAACTATATCAATCACATACCCATTGTGCAATTATTAGTATCACTCACAGTACTGGTTCAACTCGAACTCGAATATCATCAATATTATTTTTTTCAATGAGACGAGCTTGGTGGTAAGGAATTCAAATTACTCTTTTAAGTATGTATTTTCTATGTAATGACCCGAAAGATCATTTTTGGAAATTTTTATTAAAAAATTACCGTTTTATTCCTCCTGATAGTTGTCCCAGTCAAATTTGAATCAGTCGGTGAAGTCGATTTGGTAATTGTAAACTATTCGATAACTACGGTCATTTAATTGATGAATATTTATTAAATAATTAATTTATTTAGTTGTGGTTAATGGGTCAAGTCTTTAATTTACTTTATTTAATACCATTTGACCCATATATATTAAAATAAGTTAGTAAAATTTGTAACTTTTAATATAAAGCTATAGTATATGTGCCCGCGCGATGTGCGGATAATAGTAAAGTACTATTTCTAATTGTTTTAGATTGCAACGCTAGCTTGATCAAGTATGTTAAATCAATTACCTTTTTTTTTTTTAAATGCAACTATTTTACGGTTCCACAAATGTTTGTGCTAAAAAAAAGCATACTAGAATCATACTTCTTACATGAATAATAGACAACACATTTGTTTGTGCTAGAACACATACAATCATGCTAGAGCACATAAAACTTCCTGAAATTTAATTCAAGGATTACCTCTTGAAGCGTGAGCAGGTACCTTCAAGCGAATCCACAAGCTAGTCCACAAATTGGACGGCAGTTCTGCGGTCTTTTACATTGATCCCAAGTTCACTTCCGAACTCTCTCAATACTTGGGTGGGCAATCATCGTATATAAAACTTCACTTTCAAGGGTTAGAAGAATCCTTATTTATAGAGATTTTTTCCTAGTCAAAGGAGGAGAAGGAACACCATGTCTTTCTTTAGAATAGTAAAAGACATGTACTTCTCTATTTCCTTAGAATAGAAAAAGACACATACTTCTCTCTTTCCTTAGAATAGAAAAAGTCATATACTTCTCATTTTCCTTAGAATAGAAAAAGACATGTACTTCTCTCTTTCCTTAAAATAGAGAAAGACACATACTTCTCTCTTTTCCCCTTAGAATAGATTCTGAGTTCTAGTTAAATATGAACACGGTAGGAACCACATAATTAATTCTTACCATGACAAATTATAAATCATTCCACTAGAAATTCGTAATTGCACTTATATTTTGAAATTCCCCATTAAACACATATGTAATTCCCCATGTTAAGATTACAGATATTAATCAATAAATTAAATTACTGACGAATTGAATTCAAATACTAGTTTTCTTTAGAGCATTGCTTAACTTATTTCATGTGTCGGATTCATAAATCCACTTGCAAGGTTTGACACGATGAAAATTTATAAGCTTCTCAAAAAAGGTATATCATCAATCTCTATATCGAGACATGAATTCAGTCAACTAACTTATTATTTCACCAATATATATTATTATCACCCAAACTACCAGGTATATTGACCCATATCAGAATTTCACCTTTTAATAGATCAAAACAATAATTAACATATATAGATCATAATAGTTATATCAGGATTAAGAATATAAGCACATTTAATAGTTTAGAGAATATGCTTTTGTGAGTCAGTCTAAAGCAACTATTTCTACTCGGTCCCGTTAAATACATGATACAAAATGTACTAGCCCAAGACATTGGAACTGTATCATTCCCATAATCAAGATAAACTACATATAATCTTGTGCTACAATTATACCGATGACATGTCCAATTTCCATCTTAAATTGTGAAAAAAAAAATTATACTTATAAGAACCGATGATTTAATCCTCTGTGTATAATCTAAAACTCTATACACTAAATCATCTACTATATAAGTAAACAGACACCATAAACGAATATGGTCTATTAAAACTAAATAAATAATTATTCTATAATAAATACTATATCTAAACATATAGTTAAGAGTATATATCCCAACAGAATGCATTGATGGGTTATTGATCTCAGATCATTCGTGTAGATAACCACCCTCCAAACCAACTGAGTCATCCCAAATATCTTATTTTTGCAACTTTTTAATTCTAAGTTTCCACATAACAATTTTAAGTTTCTTACTTTATTGATCCACTATTAATTTCACTACAAGAAAAGTTACAAGTCATGTTTTCCTTTTGGATTTGGTACATACATGACGTGCCTTTAACAGAAATAGAAAGAACCAAGTCAAAGGTATCTGATACGTATAACCCTTACTTTTCCTCACAACTCTACAAAGAATATATCTCTATCACACTTTTCACTTTTCCTTTTCCTACAAAACATACCAAATCCAAATTCCATAATTACTTTTCTATAACTTTCCAAAAATGGAATCCATTGGATCTAGTTCCACCCCTTCCAACAACCACCACCACCACCATCGCCGCCATTTGATGCCAACACAACCACTCGCCGACAGAATTATTCGTGCAGTCAGCCACCATCTCCGCCTCCTCCACCACTACGACACCACTTTCTTTATCTTAGGTGCAACCGGAAATGTATACACTGTTAACCTCTCCACCACCCCATCATGCAGTTGCCCAGATCGAACCGCCCCATGTAAACACATACTATTCGTGTTCATCCGTGTATTGGGTGTCTCAGTTGATGACATGTGTCTTCTCCGGCGAACTCTCAGGCCATGCGAGCTCCAACGCCTTCTTAGCTTACCTATCTCAACTGAATCACTAGCAAACCCTAATGTTCGAAAAAGGTTAGACATGCAGGAGCAGAATTTTTAATTATTTAATTATATTATGTCTCAACAGGTCTATCATGATGTCTAGGCATGTTTCTTTTTCATGGACCAAATACGTGAATGTTTTTTTTTCTTTTGAAGTGAGATTTATCAACTTTAGGACCTATATTGTCTGTTTTAATAAAAGGGAAGTCGAGTACACAAAGCATAAATTTCATGTTCATGCAGGATTTCGGGGAATGATCACACACTAAGGGGGTGCAATGCAAGCAATTTGTCCTGACGCAAAAATCAGTGGCTAATTTCAGGACTCGAACCAAAAACATATGAATATTCATATGAAATTGCCTCATCAACAACATTTTCAACAGACTTCCCATGGAAAATCCTATATTTTCGACTCTATTTTGATAGGAACGTCCATTGCAAAATTGCATTTTTTTAGTAGTGACGTAACTAATTATAGGTCACACCACACGGATAAATTTTACTGTTATTCTAAGACTTCCCTTCTTTTATTTGCTATAATTCCATATCAAATTATAGTATGTGATCATATCATCTAAAAATTTAAGCAATTAGCAATTAATAGCGTGCATAGTTCTAATTATTTAATTATTTTATGTCTCAACAGGTTTCACCAGTTATTTTTTCAAGAACGGTCAAAATGTTCACCGTTGAAAATAGAGATAGAGAAGGGTGTAACATGTCCAATATGTTTGGAAGAAATGAACAAGGAAGAAAGAGTAGCAGCTTGTGGGACTTGTAGGAATCCATTACATGAAGAATGTTTGATGTCATGGAAGAGAAGTAACAGAAGAAGATCAATTAAGTGTGTGATATGCAGAGCAAGATGGAGGGATGTGAGGGCTAATTCTGAGCAACAAGACAAGTATTTGAATTTATCTGCTTATGATGATATGCAAGTGGAAGATAGGCAAAGCCATTGTGGGAGTTAGGCCCTTTCAATAATTATTTTAGGGTTTGATGATCAGTTGACTTGTAATGTTGTGTTAATTATATATAACTACAAAAGTATGTATCTATATTCAAGCAGCAGCGTATCTAAAGACATTCTAAATTTGGTGTGTTCTATTTGAATCCTCGTTGAATTTTAGTAGTACTGACCATTGTTTGGAGGCGCTGCATTCACTTATCAAGTAGACATGTATGTCCTTGTTGCATGTGGTTGAGTCCATTTGATGATTGGTACATTCTATTTCTTCCGGAGTTGATGAGTTTGGAGTCTTCTTTTTGTTTTGTATAGTTAATGGGTATGTCGGAGTCATGGCTGGACTAGATGTTAGTAGTTTTTGTTGGGTTTTGGGTCTTTTTCCCTTCCTGTGTAGATAAATAAAAGTTTAAGGTTTTGGGTCTCTTTCCTTTTCTTTGTGGATAAATTTAGCCCACTTTGTTCATAAGCCTAATATTATTGTGCATATGTAAGACTTTTTTGTTAGGTCTTATTTTGGAAGAATCACAAGAGATAGATCGGCAGCCATTTAGAGAAAAGTGAGAGAGTGCATATTTTCGTACAAGCCCTAGTTGCCAATTTCAAATCGCAATTCTCGCTTCGTTGCTTGTTCGATTGAGCAGATTTTTGGACAGCTTGTTCCTTTCAACTTAATCTTTGATTGGAAACTGAGAAAGGGTGATTTAGAGTCCTATAGCTCCAGATTTAGCTCGTGAACAGTAGCTGCGTTTTGGTGATTTTACTCCCTTTGTTTCTCTAGTTTTTGGTGCTATATATCTTGTAGTTGTGTTGCTCATTTTTTGGCACTTTGTTGGTGGTCATTTTAGAGAACACTTTTGTAACTCTTGTTGATTTTAGTGGAGTTGTGGCTTTGTAGTTTTTACTCTTCACACCAAAGAGGCTTTCCACGTTAAACTTGACCTCTCGTGTGTTAATTTATTTTGCTTGCTTCGGTTGATTTGTTTGGTGCCTCAAACAATGTTTTTTCTTGCATTATTTTATCTTCTCTTGGTTCAAATAGAAGAAAAAGTTTTAACTTGAGTTTTCTTCCGCTATTGCCCTATCGTCCACATATATTTTGTGCTTGCCTTTCCCAACCGTTTTTCATCTTATAGACTTGTAAAAATAATCTATTGTAGGTCTTGTTTAGTTGTGGTCTTATATATTGGTCGTGTTGTTACTTGTGAATTTATAGTACTCTCGTTATATTTTGAGTTTTTCGTTGCATTTCTTTTTGTTTGATTTGGCCTTGATGACCCACTTGTGCTGTTTTGGTTCAATTTTAGTCGATTCGCTCGGTTAAGTGGACACCTATATTAATTGCATCTCCAATTTATAAAACAAAAAGATAAGGATTTTTTTTCTCCTTGATGATGAAACATTTTCATTAAAAGAAAAGAAAAAGAACTCGGAGTGGAGGAAATTTATTAAATAAGTGGATTTATAAAGTAATCGGATATTTAATATTGGAAAATTTAAAGTTGCCACCTATTTTTTTCGTCAAAATTAAAGATACTATATCAAAATATAATGCGAGGAATATTTATATATTTAAACCAGAAATATAATGAAAAATATATTTAAATCCTAAATTAACATTAGATAGAAGATGAATCCCGTACGTCTTCGTCTTGTGTAATTATCAAGTTTGACTTTATCTTACGTGAAATCCTAAATTTAATCTTAATTACTGTAAAAATGATTATAAATTATTGTATCTAATCAACTATACGTCTTCGTGCCCTTGTGCCATATTCACACATTAATTAAATAATATTCTAAATTCCTTAATTCCCATGTCAGTATCATGTACTGCCAAAAAATTACATCATCCTTATCACTTATCAGTCTTATTCTTTTATCTCCTCCTCTTTATTTATTTTGAAAAAAATAAAATTGTCCAAAACATTATGACTTAGATATTGTAATTAAAATCTTTAGAAATGGAAAGGGAAGATTTAATTGAATAAATTCTCGTGACTCCTAAGACCAATGATCTCTATTGACAAGTGCTTAACATAACCATAATATTAAAGGAGTGAGACATAAAAAGCTTGAACGAGAAATATTTTGGGCATAATACGAATTTAGGAAAAACTACGGAATATGGCAAACATCAATATACATTTAAAATAAATAGCTATAGTTTATTTTTATTATGTTATATGGATATAACTATACAATAAATAGCAAAGTTAATTATATACCAATAATCAGTTTTTCTTATATCTATATTTAATATAAATAAATATTAAATAGGAAAGTTATTATTACACTCATAATTAATTATGTCCTCATCAATGCTTTCTCTTTCATCAATATCCCTATATCAAAGATTTTTTGTATTTTCCCCAAAATTTCTTCCAATTCAAGATCATTTTGTATGATTTTAGGAGCGATTTTTGTGATTTGAATTCATTAGGTATTTTCTAATTGATTTTTTTCATCCTTTTTATGAAATTTTATTTGTATACATCTATTTTCATCTATTTTTATAGGGTTTTGATTGAAGAATTTGCTTTTCATGAAAATTATATTGCTTTTATACTTTTCCTTCCATGGCGA
This sequence comes from Solanum tuberosum, assembly GCF_000226075.1. Classification (NCBI taxonomy): domain Eukaryota; kingdom Viridiplantae; phylum Streptophyta; class Magnoliopsida; order Solanales; family Solanaceae; genus Solanum; species Solanum tuberosum. Next base: position 241,994 of record NW_006239228.1, read on the forward strand.
AATTGCATATCTCCTTGCGATGAGTGTCACCTCTAATGCTGGAGCCATCTCCTTGTCCCGGCGCGTCGATGAGAGACTCCCTGGTGGCTCTATGAGATGGAGCGTGGGGGATACCCGCAGTTCAGTGGAGCCGTTAGGTTACCGTTGTTAGCAGAGAGTGTAGAGAGAGAATTTTGTTGTTTGTCAAATTTGTATATAGTATAATACTTATATACATAGATAATTATATTGTAATATTAACACAAGTTGAAATAGTGATGTGAATACAAGTATATTTGGATACATAAGTAATATATTCAATTTGAAAGGTTGATTAGGCAATACAAGTATAGTTGGATACATTAATACTATATTTTTATAAATAAATAAATACCTAAGTTAACACCAACCCTCAAGTATTATAGGAAAAACTTGACCAAAAAGAGATTGACGTTTTGTTGGCTTTTTCAATTTTTT
>NW_006239228.1:242794-270220 GCF_000226075.1 Solanum tuberosum
TGAATACCTTTATAATTAGTATTTTGTGAATATATTGTATTTATGAATATAAATACAACTTACTATTGTATTATGTGAATGAATCGGGATATGCATTCAATATGTAAATATTAGTTGGTAATTTAATAATGGAAATTTGAGTGATTTAGGGACATAATAAAAGGTTGGCTGGTAACATACCGTACCTTATTTAGTACATTGTAAGATCGCTGTATAAATAATAATAATAAAAAATTAATACAAACATGCAGCTAGAAGTTGACATAAAGTGTAGTCATTTTTAGTAAATAACATATTTATAGCTATTGAACTTCAATAACCCTATAAATATAGTCATTTTTGTAAGTTGCTCAATTATTTAACTTGATCTGAGCTAATATTTATGTCCTTCAATGTCAGATATATACAACTAGACATTTAAACTTATATAAAATTGTTCATACTTTTAGAAAATCTAATTTTTTATCTCATCGCACTTCCTAACAAAGATGACTTTGTACCAGGAGGAAGATGAATGAGTATTTCCACTCAAAAAAAAATATTTATCACTCCACCCCAACTCATATTTACAGAAAATCAAGTTTAGAAATATCAAATTTTACACCTATATTAAATTATCTTTTTGATTCAATTTGTTTATCTTGCGTCTTTTTAGTGTGTTTAAAAAAAAATTATTTTTAATTTTTTCAAGTGATATTTAAAACCACAAAATTAGTAAAATGAGTATCTGAATAAAGTCATTTGAGTCTCATATTTGGAAGTATGGGAGTAACAAATCATTGCCCAAAAATCAGAGATAAACCAGAGTGATATCTGTGAGTAAAATAGCAGTTGAGGAGAAGAAATGGCGGAGGAAGTGGAATCATCAGAATCAGGATCCGGCAACTTGTTTAACAAAATCATAGCGCTTGCCGCCGGCGAAGCTCATACACTTGCTCTAACTGGTAAACAAACATCTTTTCAACTTACCCTTTTATTCTTAAACCAATATTATCTCAAAATTTAATTTTGTGTTGCAATGTTTTTGCAAATGGTAGCAAATGGGGATGTGTATTCTTGGGGAAGAGGAACATTCGGTCGACTTGGTACTGCTTCTGAAACTGACCACTTACTCCCGGCCCGAATCAACTTTGATTCTGATGGAGATAAAAGGGTAAAGATTGTTGCTATTGCAGCTGGTGCTTATCACAGTCTTGCCGTTTCAGGTTACCCTTTTTCTATGATTTCAATTTGTTCCAACTTTTGCTTTTCTAAAAATTATTTGATTGTGAAATGAAATCTTGAAGTTCATCTCTGTGGAAATGTGATTTAGGTTGGCTATCCCCATGTCATTTGTCACTAGATTGAAATTGAACTTTCTTGTTGCTTCTAGATATAAAAGCCATGGGATTGTTAAGGCCCATCTTCTACAATTTGCTATTTGTGTATTCTTTCAGAATAAGTTCAATTGATCTATGAAATGTGCATATATGTAGTGGTGGATCTATATTTTAGACTAGATGTCGGTTCTGAATTACGAGTGTGGTTTTGAAATTTACCTAGTTTTATCTGTACTTGCTTTTAACATACACATATAGGTATATATAGAGGATCGAGCAGATAGTTTTGAGTTCTACCGAACACGGGGCATAGTTAATATGGCCCTGTGTTACCATTTACCACAACTCAATAATCTATTAGTGGATCTGAGTTGGCGCTCTTCCATTAATACTATATCAGTTTGGAATACAGATGAAAGAATTGTGTTTTATCTTTCACAGTATCATTTAGTAGCAAAGTTTGTCTTAAAGTCCTTAATATTACTCCCAGTGTCTCATTTAATGGGACACATCCCTTTTTAATCTGTCCCAAAAAGAATGACTGTTTCTTTTTTTATACTACTTTCTTAGCATTCCCATTTAATTCTTTAAGAGATGACACATTAAACCCTTAACACCATAAAATGAAAAGACAGAGAATTCTCACGGCTACTCATTTAAAATGATATTATTGGCATGTAATTATCATGTCAAAAGTCTTCTTTAGTTTTTTAAACTCTCTGTCCAGTGAAACATTATAACATAAATTTAGACGAAGGGATTAGTATTATTGTATTCAAGGTTTCTACCATGAATTAGGTAGATAGCTGCTAACTCACTCGTGTAACTTAAACTGAAAAGATTTACATATTAGGTAAGTTGACATGGCCTATGGATTTAATCTAACTATCTAATCCCTATTGGAGGTTTCAATCGAGTTCACTCTTCTTTAAAGACTCAAATTGGCTAAGTGTTTCCTAGTCAAACGAAGAGAGGGTGATTCAATATGATGTCATGTCATTCCGAAGATAAGGTGATCTTAATTGGAGTAACACCAAAGAGTGCTTCCTGTCATGTTTAGAATGACGGGAGCAGCAAGGGAAAAGAAATCAGGTAACAGAATTTTTGGCTTTCAAGGGTATTGCTGTTTGCAATGATTCGCTTTCATTCTTTTCTACAGCTACGGGCAGGTAAGATCTCTGTGAATGTTCATCAGTAATACAGTGGGGAATTGAGAGCATTTATATTTTAAGACAATTTTCTCAGAACACTATGCCCTCATCTTCTGATTATTTGCTTGCTTTATCCAAGATGCTAAAATTATGAAACCATGAGATTTGTTCTTATATGTGAAGGTGTAACAATAACATTTTCAGGTAGTTACAATTTTTGGCTTATTAAGAATGCTGATACTAAGAAGAGCAAGAATGTTGTTTACAAGGAACAACGTTAATTATCTTGAACTCCCAGACACTGTTTCCCTTCCTCTCTTTTTTTTTTGACTTTTCTTTGTTTTCGCAGATGATGGATCAGTATGGGGCTGGGGATACAATGTCTGTATCCTTGAGAGATCCCTTGATTTATACATTTAGTATTATTTGCTTGAACTTATAAAATTTGCAATTGTCTTGTGCATGTGCTATTAATCATTCTTTTCCTTGACTACCTTGTGGATGGACAACTTGGTTTTGATGGAGAAAATTCCTTGGTTCCTCATTTATTGGAGGGATTCCTTGAGTTAGGTTCCCCTAATTCATCAGCTAGTGGCTCAGAGAGAAAGAAACTGATGGTACGAACAAGTTGAAATTAATGAGGAAATACGTTGAAATTCAAGGTCTAATTCTGTTTTCTCCTGTAGATTTCCTCGGTTAAAGGTGGCGGAATGATGTCAGCAGCAATTGATGATCTTGGATCTCTATGGATGTGGGGTAACTTTCCTGAACCACAGAAAGACAAGTCTATTGAGAGTGAATTCTCTCTTACTAGCAGTTGCAACCCAATACCTATCTGGAATTTCCATGGACACACAGTTGTTAAGGTGGCATGTGGAAATGAGCATGTTGTGGCATTAGTCACTGCTAGGGAAGGTTACAAAGGGAGTGATCTTGTTTGTTATTCTTGGGGTGGCAACAGCCATGGTCAGTTAGGCTTGGGAGACAGGCAGAGCAGACAGTATCCTGAAGTTATTGAGCCCTTCAATTCAGATGCCCCTTGGACAGTGTATGAGGTAGCCTGTGGAGCTTTTCACACTGCTTTACTAGCTCAGAAAAGTCCAAGTGAAACATTAGAAAGTGTGTGCTGGACATTTGGCCAGGGAGATAATGGGCAATTAGGTCAAGGGACAACCCAAAGTATGTTATCTCCTGAACCAGTGAAAGGATTACCGCGGAATGCATTTCTCATTTCTGTTGACTGTGGTTTATTTCACACAAGTGTTGTCTCTTCTGCTGGAGATGTGTGGTCATGGGGAATGGAGAAAGGCCTTGGCCTATGTCCTGAAGCAAGTTATAGTGGACCTGATGCAGGTGATGCAAGTCTTCCTCTGTTGATTCCCTGTGCTGGGCTATATGGGCCTAAATTTCCAGAACCTGTTCAAGTTGTCTGTGGTGCTGCCCATACTATTCTTCTGGCAGATGCTGGATATAAGATGTGGTCTTGGGGTAGAGGATGGAGTGGTGTCCTTGGAAATGGTAAGATGATTGATTGCTACTCTCCAACTATGGCACTCTGGCCACCTCTAGATGCAGATTTTAGAGAACAGAGTGTGAAAGATGGTGGCGATAAAAGTGGTGCAGAAAAGAAACCTGAAGATGTGGTAGAATTGGAGAGGAAACTGTCTATGGCAGCAGAGGATGTAAGGCTTCTTCAGTCGAAACTCTCTCTAATGGAAAGGTATGCTAGCATTCTTCATGGTGCCACCTTTGGGAAACCTTTTGAAGAGCGAGATATGCCAGCCTCATTACGCGGTGGAGGTTCATTTGACATTGCAAAGGAGTGGGAAAACATGTTGGAGTCCTTGGATCGTGGAAAGCTTGTCCGACTGGAGATGTTTTATCGTAGTATGCTAGCAGGTGTCAAAGATAAACTGTTGAAGAAACGGATTCAGGAGATTTTACTGGAGTCTCAAAGTTCTTTGCCTTCAGAATCAACTCAACGAAACAAGTAATGTAGAATGCTTTGGTGTCAAATTTAAGTTTGCCTTAACTTGAATCAGGTATTTATTTGGTTGTGCATGTGATTGAAAATGCCTTCATATATTTATTACTCATCCAAATAATGTGTAAAACAGAGAGATGGAAAGTAGTTCCCTATTATAGATGAACCTCTTGATGATTGTAATTAGTAGTTGGTTTTGAAGAAATAATAATTGAAAGTGTTGTGGTTTTATTGGTATAGTTATAACGTCTTGGTTCTTTTCACCTTTCAGTATAGAAAGAGCTCCTGAGTATATTAAAAGTAGTTAGGTTTTGGACAACAAATTGAATTTTTTTTTAAAAGTATTACATAGTGCATGAAATTTCTACACTACTATGCACTTTTAGATCAAATAAATTACTACTATTTATACAAATTGACAGTAAAATCATTTCAGAAAAATGCAGGCGAATCATTTCAAAGGGCTAACGACCGTTAGGGTTAGGCCATTTGTTTAAGTCATATAGCGCATGAATTTTCTGCGTAAAGTTTGTTGTTGTGACTTATTTTTACATCATTTAGTTTCTGGACACGCAATTGGGAAAGCGACAAAAGCAACAACAAAAAAAGGTTAAATCAAAATTTTACAACACGATACGCTGGCATTCCTTTTCGGTTTTAAATGTTTTTAATAAATAATATTAATCGCTAATAAGTGTATTAGACATTTTGGGGTTAATGAGAGAAGAAAACATAAATTTAAGAAAAGAATAAATGTTTTTTTTGGTCTAAGAAGTGCTATCTCGCATCTCCTAAGACTATAAAATGCACAATAGAAAAAATTCCGCAGATAAATGTGTATTCTCTAAATAATGTTCCACCAAATTTCGAGGTCCTATACTTGGGGATCATTTGTTCGCTAGGATTATAATGCAATAATCGACAATGAATGAAATGTTATGCATAAAAGAATTTAGTGGACATGATCAATGAGAATGACCCTAAAGCGTTGTACATAGTTGTAATATCTATGTTAATGCACATTCTTATTTCATATTTTACCTGCATTTTTAATAATACAATTCATAAGCTCCCACATAATATAATGTATGTGTTATTTGGTATAGCCAACCAAATGTGTTTCAATACCACGACCAAATGACCCTTTAGAATATTGATAGTGCTATGATATAAATGACCAAAACAATTATAGGACATGATTATTACAATTAGCCAACAACTTTTTACAGAGTTCTATCTCAACACTTTAACCAGGCAACAGGCAGGGGGGGCTTTCGTGGTGGTTTACAAAAGCATATACATAGTAGGTACCCCAACCCCCACCCCACCCCACCCCAAATCCAGAAAGAAAAAATAAACAAAAGGATCTCTTAGTAGGAGCAGCACAAGAATCCTTATACTTATAGTCATCTTCACTCTGTCAAGCTACGGTTAGCGTTCCATAGCCCAAAGTTCTCATCCAAATGCTTTCGACAGATTAGCTCTCTGTCTAGGTCTGCAGCATGTAGGTGACACAAGTGGCTCAGAGGAGGCAAGAGCATTCATTATGCAGTGCCAGCTTTCACATATGTAGCTTTTCAAGTTAACCACTTCAAGAAAAGAAACAAATAACAAAACGGACATTTGGATTCCGTTTTCTGCTGCAAGACAGGGTGTACCATTTTCGCAAGTTACTCACTCCCAAAATACACTACTAGAGAGGAAAGAAGGTACTAATATAACACTTTAGGCATGTCGGAAAGATGCAACCAGTGACCTCTCAAGCAAGAAAACAGGGGTAACAAAGTCACTCTTCAAGGATTGCACGACCCAGGTTAGTGGCAAGTGCCAGCCTGACAGAGCTTAAGGCATCAGATGGCAAATCAGCTTCAACAAAGTCTGGCCTCAATCTTGCCATGGACAATTCTTGCAGTTTATTCAAGAGAAGTTGAGTTTGAGAAACATTGACCAACGGTCGCTCCTGCCACATTAACAATTTCAACTGCACAGGAAGAAAAGGAGGAAAAGGGAATGAGGACAAAGATGAAACATGCACCAGCTATTAAATAACATATAAATCTGAAAGCATGGTGAACTTTTCAGCCTGAATTAAATAAATAGATGTCAACCCATTCACCATCACAGGTACCCATTTTCTAACCCACTAGGTATATTGTCATTTGAAAGACTTGAGCACAAATGCCCCGCATAATATATCAGTTCCAATTTGATATGAACTAAAATTCATGTGTTAAGCCACAAGTAATAGGAGTATTATCTACCCAATCAAATGGTACAGCAGATACCCCTGGCCAGCTTCTCTTTTCTTTTCTTACTTAAGCAAGAATTTAGCACCTGAGCAGGAGCAAACTAATATAAACCCCCAATGAATCATTATTCAAAACTAGAAAGAAAAAAAAAACAAGCTACATCAAACCTATAACTGCAAACAAAAACAAAAGAAAGGAGTGATTACACCTTCGAATATTTACAAGTGATCTGGCAAGTTGAGCAAAGAAGTAAATCAATAGTCAGAGAGGTACTCACTGAATCATATAGAAGAGGTAACCAAAAGCGTTGCGGCGTGGAAGGATTTTTCATGAGCTGCAGAGTAAACAAAATAAATTGACTCAGAGGAGGCCAAACAGAAGGCTTTTTTTCTTAGGTAATAGATATAAGCACCTTAACAAATATTTCAGTCGGAACCTACACAACATTCTGGCTGCCAGGTTTCATTTATGTTAATTTATTTCAGTTACTTAAGGTAGCCGCTTAAGTTAACATCTTACATTCAACAGGCCTGGATATCAAATGCAAAATCTTAATACACCCAAAAATGAAATTTTTATATCAATAAAATGCTATTCTTCATTATTATAAAAAGGTGTCAGACATACAGAAACGAGAGCTTCAGCTGCATTACGAGCAGCATCAGTGGGTGTATCACCATGAACCTGCAGTAGGGATCTCCTAAAGTCCCTGTACCTGTGCAGTAGTAAACATAAAGACTTCAAAGATTTGAAATGCTTTGACACCATGTTTACAGGTGACATCCACTAATTCAAAGTGAGCAAGTATTAAGCAATTACTTGTTCAGAAACTCAAGTCCACCAGCAGTTCTAGACTCGGAACCCAGCAACTCTATGAGACCTTCCCATTGCTGCAGAGAAAGAACAATAGAATGATCAAAGAGAATGAGCCAGCTAATACTATGAGATAAGAGATGCTGCTTCAGAGCTAAACTACTAGACTTTGACTTGGAACAAATATCTCAGAAAGCAATCAGATTCATGATAATCAAAATAGATAACTGTAATGGTGAACCAATTCTACCAAATTAACTATGACAAACCATTTTTTGGTTATCTTCCTTCTACGTTACTATTTCTCTTTTTTTCTCTTTGCTGGGGATGGATTCACTTTATCCCAGATCCTAAGAAATACAAGCTTAGCAAGATTGGAATTCTATAGCATTTTGAGGTTTCTAACATTATATGAATCACATCTGGACAATATTTAAGGACTTCATCATGATATTCCACTACCCACATTGCTTAAGCTCCTAATCAAGTACCTGGTCAAGCTTGCCAACCACCATCTATACATCCGCACGTAGTGTACCCATATTTGACATATTAAAGGTTCTACATTTCTTCTAGACTTCAATTTCACCCATCAGATAGCATGTTTTTCACAATACACATACTTGGATAACTCGGACTACATGGATACATAAACTGCCTGTGAAGTACTTAAAACAGTTGAACCGTTCCAAACCAACAGTCTAAAGAATGTATTCCTTTTGGATAAAAGAACTAAGAAACACGCTCAGCACACATAACATACAAAAAACTGCAACTTAGAGAAATGGGTATAAACATGAACTGTTACAGACAGAAAAGTTAACACAGTTATACAAGAATTAAGAAAATATACAAGGCACTCAACCACTATAACCGAGTAAAACAAACCTTGAATCCTTCATCAGATACCGACTTCCCCACGAAATCAAATAATTGCTTGGCAATTCTGTTTAAACGAAATTCATCTCGAGCTTGCTGTAGCCAGAAGACACCAGAGCCTTTTCTCCCATGTTTCCAGTGATGCACACCAGCAATCTAATGAAAAATATGAAACACAAAATGATGAAAATTGCTTAGAGTTACTGCAGCAATTTCTTTAAGCATAATATATTGCTTAGGTTTAGGATTAAACTACTTTTTTGAATTTTAAATTTCTATAGGATTGATTAGTTTGGTGAGATATCTTAGTTTTTAAAAATTTTAAATTATGCAGAATTTTTGTTTTAAGTTGGCTATTTAAAGCTCTCCTATGCTTGATAAAATTATTGAGAGACATTTCAATCACTTCTAATATTTTGTTGCTCCACCATCTTTTAAAAACCAACAGCAGGTGTTATCGAAGGCGAAAAGTACAAAAAAACTCTAAGGTCCGTTAGGACTTTAAGCGCACGGCGCAAATAAAGCGTGGGCTTTAATGAAAAAGGCGCAAAGGGAGAAAAAAATACAAATATATATGTTTAGTCCAAGGCTAATTATTATAAACAAGAATGACAAATATATGAACAAAGAAATTGAAAAAAGATTAAAATAAAGTGAAATATCAATTGTTTAGTGACACCTCTTCAGAAGAGGCTCATTGGCAAGGAAAAATATGTCTTAGAACCTTAATGACAACACTGAAGCGCACATAAATTGAGGCGAAGTGCTCAACACGTTTTGAGTCTCGCTTCAGGGCTTAAGCGCGCCTTTGACAACACTGACCAACAATGGTATCAAGAGCCTCATTAATCTTACGGGATCTGTGAGTTCATCTAAAGAACTATTTTCAAAAAATATTTTTAACTCGTGCTTATTTTCTACGCGCAGGGCTATTTTCAACTAATACCGACTTGGGACCAATATCAATTTTAACCTATTTTCAAACATGGCAAGCATCCATCTCTCTTTCAATACCCTGCCCCACAAATTCATTGGTGAAAACTTTCAGAATTAGTCCGTGAAAAAGACTTGGTCTGTGAAAATGAAATCGTATTTTGAAACCTGTGTTTTATGGGATGTTGTGATGGAAGAAAAATACTTACAACATTTTTTTGAAATCCTACAATTGTCCAGATTAAAGCATTTTCAAAAGAGCTTCTAGACAAGACAAGGTTGTTGAAGATGTTTTTTATACGCAAAACCAAAAGAAGAAACAGAAGGAGGAAAAGTCATGTTACAAAAGTGTGCATGTTCAACAACACTCAAAAGAATTCACAAAACACAAAACTGCCAAAGCAAAAATTGAATAGGAGCAAACTTTTTTATTTTTTTTTAACATTGATAATGTTGTATTCCCAGCATTAAGGTTATGCTTGCCACCTCTAAAAAGTGGGTAATCAAGGGAGAAGAAAAAAACTTACAAAACGCCTAATAAATCTACAATTTAATATGTTTCCTCTAAACAACTTTTTTACACCAAAAAAGCAAAGATATAATACAAATTCACTGGTGAAAACTATCAGAATTAGTCAATAAAAATGAAATCGTATTTTAAAACCTGTGTTTTATGGGATGTTGTGATGGAAGAAAAATACTTACAACATTTTTTTGAAATCCTACAATTGTCCAGATTAAAGCATTTTCAAAAGAGCTTCTAGACAAGACAAGGTTGTTGAAGATGTTTTTTATACGCAAAACCAAAAGAAGAAAAAGAACAAAGAAACGGAAGGAGGAAAAGTCATGTTACAAAAGTGTGCATGTTCAACAACACTCAAAAGAATTCACAAACACAAACTGCCAAAGCAAAAATTGAATAGGAGCAATTTTTTTTATTAAGAAAAATTGATAATGTTGTATTCCTCAGCATTAAGGTTATGCTTGCCACCTCCAAAAAGTGAGTAACCAAGAGAGAAGAAACAACTTACAAAACGCCTAATAAATCTACAATTTGATATGTTTCCTCTAGACAACTTTTTTTACACCAAAAAAGCAAAGATTGATACAATTTCATTTGACTTTTTAAATAGACTTGGATCTATTTCAAAACATCTCTAATTTCATACTCTCAACACAGTCCACCAGATGCAGGCTGGTATTATCCTCCACCACCTTTTCTGACTTTTGCTTGCTTCCATTCACCATTCTAATCCAGCAGCTACAAACATTTGAGGTGTGCTCTGGCATGGTCCCTCTAGTGTTAGGTTGGTTGAGGAAAATTTCCCAAAGATGGGCAATGAACTCACAACGAAGAAACAAATGTTTATTAGTTTCCTTGTTTGTTCCAAAGAAACCATTTGAGCACTATCTGCATCCCTTTCCTTTGTAATACTTCTTGAGTGAGACAAGCTTTCTTTACCACTAACCATGTGAAGCATTTCACCTTAGAAGGTGCCAAGCTTTTCCAAATAAAGTTCCATTGGTATTGTGGCCTTCTAGATACACCTTACATCTCTATATTGTATGCATTGTTAAGTGTGGAACCTCCACTCTTGATATGCTTCCATAAGACCCTATATGGTTATGACTGTGAAACCTCCATTCTTGCTATGCTTCCATAAGACCCTATATGGTTATGTTGTAATACTACTGGAGCCTCCTAATTTCTCAAGTAATGATGCCACTCTCTCCTACTTCCCAGTCATTTAGCAGTCTTCTAAAACAAATCTGGAAATGATACCATCAGAGGAATATGGTCAATCCATCCTTCTTTCCAGAATTTAATTTTGTCCCCATTACCCACACCACCTTGAATTTCAGATATGCTTCCATCAGTGGCCACAAATCCCTAATAGTTCTCCATACTCCAACCCCAAAAGGTTCAATATGACTATTTATGTGCACCAAGGGTTTAGTTCACCAAACTTTGCCATGATCACCTCCTTCTAGATGGCAATTTACTCCTCATTATATCTCCATAGCCACTTCATCAGAAGACTATTGTCTTTTAAGTCTCAGATTCTGATTCCCAATCCACATCCCCACTTCTTCCACCAATTTGAAATCCCTTGATCCATCTATTACGTAGTACAATTCTTATCATGTTATCATAACCTTCCATTGCCAAAATAAACAGGAAAGAAGATAGAGGGCAACCCTGTCTCAACCCCCCCTCAAATGGAAAAATACCCACAGGTTGTCCAATATCCATTAACAAGAACAGAGAACCTTACAATTTTAATACAATACTCATTCCAACTCAGCCATTTACTGCCAAATCCCATTTGCCTGAGAATATTTAATAAGAATTTCCAGTTTACATGGTCATAGACTTCCTGAATATCAAGTTTGCACATTACACAAGGTGCCACTCCTCTCGTTCTAGAATATTAATCAGTTTCCCTTTAACAGAAGTCATCTGATGCGTGTTGACCAGTTTGCTCACCACCTTCTACAACCTTTCTGCTAGTAGCTTTGCAATAATCTTGTATACTCGACCTACAAAACTTATTGGTTTGTAGTCTTTCAAATCAGCTGCACTAGTTTTAGATAACAACACTATGAAGGTGGCATTACAGCTTTTTTCAAAAACCTGGTTGGAATGGAAGACTTGTACAGTTCTTATGATATCTTCCTTCAACATAACCTGGTTGGGATGGAAGAACCATACAGTTCTTATGATATCTTCCTTCAACATTTCCTAGAAAGAAAGAAAATCATTGGAAAATCATCTGGTCCAGGAGCCTTCTCTGTAGCACACAATTTGATACAACTCAGAATCTCAATCTCCTCCTCAAATTCTCTGTGTAGCCATACTTGTTCAACTAGAGATTATTGATGTTTCATGTAACTGCAGCTCAGGTCTCCAAGATTCAATCTCCGTGTACAGGTCTTGGTAAAAATTCTAAGCAGCCTCCTCAATTTCCTCAGGATCAATGACAGTGACCCCATCGACTTCCAAAGTATTAATGGAATAAATCTCTTGTGAGGAGTAGCAATTCTGTGACCATTGTATCCTGGATCTCTGCTTCCATGCTATCTCTTCATTTTTGCCACCTCCTCAAACACCATGGCCAAATTTGTCTTTTGAAATAATTCATCATCAGTAAGGGATCTCTGATCTTGAATAGCTTCCAAACTAGAAACCTGATTAAGGATGTCCTCCTTCCTCTGCTTCCAATTTCCTCCATTGTTCTTGCTCCACAGTCCACTCTTTTAGCTTTGTATCTAACAGTTTCAGCTCTAAGCTAAGCCATATCCAGGTCAGCCATTAACAATGAAGGAACCCCACCACTCATTCACTTTGTCTTTGAAACCCTCCACTTCCCGCCACCAAGCTTCAAATTTAAAGTAAGAATTCTTCAGCTACCAATCTCCATTCTCCACAAGTCAACAGAATAGGATTGTGATCTGATCCTATTTTTAGGTAGAAGGCTCAGTTTGATATGAGTAAATTCCTCCTCCCATTGTGCACAATGAAGGATCTGTCAATCCTTGAAACACTCCTATGAGTATCCCCCAAGAGGAGCAATTTTTTTAAATTGCAACAACTGAAGCAAAGGAGAAGTGTTGAAAATTGCTTTCAGTTACTACAGTAATTTCTTTAAGCATAATAAATTGCTTAGGTTTAGGATTAAACTACTTTTTTTAATTTTAAATATCTATTGGATAGATTAGTTTGTTGAGATATTTTAGTTTTAAATTATGCTGATTTTTTGTTTTACGTTGGCAATTTAAAGCCCTCTTCTGCTTCATAAAATTATTGCGAGACATTTTCAATCAATATTTTCAACTTTTTTGTTGCACCATCTTTTTAAAAAAAGACACAAGTTGAAAGTGAAGCACTTGTATGTTCAAAGTAATCACAAAAATTCAAATTAATTACAGGGAAATCACATCAGAGTCCTTTTTTTTTGCGCTTAAGAAAGTAATAACACCTTAGAGATTAAAGACAGCCAATAAGAATAAATCATGGCATACCCTCATAATGTTTGAATTTATAGTGTCAAGTTCATACAGGCGGCAGATCTCTATACTCTGCACAGAAAAGCAAAATTAACCAAGCAAGAATGATTTACGAACCACAAGATTGAAATGAGACTGTAAAGCAAGATAATTGAGAGCAAAACCACAAGGGTGAGGAATCAAAAGAAAAGTTACCCTGGAAGCTGTACCTTTAACAGAATTTGGCTATGCTGTACAGGCTGTTTGTACAGCAAATTCTCCAATAATCCAATCCCTTGTTTTATGCATGAAGTCAAGTATATTGGCGCAATCTGAAGGGAAGTGAAAAACAAAGATCCAAAATATATTAGTACAAGAACCAAAATCTGAACTGAGTTTTCAGACACCGGTATTTAACTTTTCCACAGATTGAGCTTCCAGTATACAGGTTCAGCAAAAGCAGCTTATAAAATTCCATGATGTATCCAAACTGTGTAAGGGGATTAATAGGTTAAAGCTCTCTAGCACCTAGATATTGTTTAAAGGTTCAATTGTAGTTGTAAGTTATAGGTTGTCTCCAATCCAGAAACATCAAAATGTTAATTTTTACCATACATTTTGGGGGGACCATATTGAATCTCACTCATGTCGTTTGGTTTTCTTTACTTAGGGAGAAAAGCTGAACCTTACACGCTTAAAAGGAGATAAATGAAGAGCTTTAAGTATTTTTTATTTTTTTTTTGAGAAACAAGTTCTAAGTAATAGTGCAAGTACAAGTAAACCAGGCTGCATCCACACATACTTGCCATGTTAATGCATGAGAAGACAGAACTTGTGCATATACAAGTCTATGCAGCTCTTCTATGCTAACTCCCCCAAGTTTGGAATGCTCTTCATGCAAAAGAATTTCTGCATGAGTGCTCCCAGCTGTCAACAACTCTACAGCATGCGCCATCATCCTTGAAAGATGAAAAAAAAAAATTGCATCAGACGAATGAACGGAGAACAAAATGCTGAAGTACTCAAGCCACCCAAACGAAAAGTACAAAGAAAGAGAAGATTAACAAACCAGGGGCCAAATGATCTTGAGCACTCTGCTAGAACAACCTGAACATACAGGATCTGCTCATGAGTTTTCCACTATATTAAACATTAACTAAAAGTTACAAATTAAATCTTTAGAGTGGTTCACCTCAGTATTTTCTCCAAGAATTCCAAGTATAAGACCAAACAGCTTATGGGAGATGGAAACTGGCTTTACTTGCATGCACTTCTGAGCTGAATTGTGCATGCTCTCTAGACCCTACACCACAAAAATAGAATGTGTATTTTAAGCACAAACATAACAGCAAAAGAATCTTCTTGCTCTCCACTTTTGGATGATTGTGCGACAAAGGGGCTCAACTTTTGGATGATTGTGCGACAAAGTAACCTTGGATGTATAGATTAATTAGAAAGAGGAACTGACCACAGTAAATGGCCTAATGTATAAGAAATGGGATATAAAAAGCTCCATCCAGTTGAAAGTTGCATTTGATAGAACAGTCAGATTTCCCAACATGATCTGGATCAAATTTTTCAGCCCTTCTCTGGTCTGCCGGTGATCACATTGAAGCCAGTAGGAACTGCAGTCCAGTTTACTTATTTGTGTTCTCCACTTCTCCCAAGCCTAACAGCGAAAAAGGCATCAAATGTTGTCCAGTAAAGGCCACTGATCATTAGCAAAGGCCTAAATTACCTTCATGAAGTCGGGCTTGGTTTTGTAACACTCGCCCAAATTGTCTTCTCTCAGACTAGGACGCATTCTAGGCATCTTGGATATAAGAACAGCAACTGCTTCGACCAGTCCATTCTCTGTCTTTTAAGAGCAAGAATAGAACGGGTTAAAAGAGGAAACAGGAAAGCTGTAATCATAGTTCAGAGACCCTTTTAAGGGAGACAGGAATACTTCAGAAACTATCTGAGAGCAATCAAGTAAAATTTTCATTGCTCTCGTTCCCCAGGGCTTCAGTCACCAGCTCCCCAATCAGCAAGTGAGCAGTTGCCTAGACTTAATCTGATGATATTACTGTCACTTGCACAATCATAGAGAGAGTCCTCTACCCACAGAGTCTCATTATTTGTAATCTCCTTTAACTTGACTAGTTACGAAAAGAAATTATAATGTTGTTAATGCTAAAGATTAGTGATGAAAAGGAGGATACACAGTGATCTCTCAAGCTGTTGATAGGTAGCTTATGCCAACTAGAAGCTAAAGAAAGAACGCGATACAAAAAGAACAAGAAAATCCACTTTATCATCAGACATGGCAGTGCATCCTGTAGGCAAAACACGCAAAGAGTGATAGACTTTGGAACTCGATAGAAAAGGTACAAGGCCTAATAATGTGTCAAAGCTCTGAAAAGACAACTCATTGCCCCATGATTAGGTATATCAATATAAGGAAGAGGCAATAACTGCTCCCAAGTTAACTGATGTACAGGTTGTTTACAAGGGAAAAGTAAGCACAGAATATAATGTTACGTGAATATCTAGGTTGAGTTAAGCTATGCTAGACTGCCACTGATCACAAGTTCAAAATTCTTGCCTCTCCTTAGTTTTCTTTTGTCAGGTTAAGTTCAAAATTCTTACCTCTCGACTAGATAATTGATCAAACCGGTAAGAGCCATGCAAGCGCAACAATTTTACCTGCAAAATTGGCAATCATAGACTTATGCATGCTCCTTGAACAAAATCCTGATATACATCACAGTATCACACAAGCAACAAAACTTGAATGAAAAGTTATAATGGTCGATATCCACAAATAATATGCTTACCACAGTTTCCAGCCAGCCAACGGCCAATGCTGATGACATTGCATCCCAGTAGTTAGGATCTTCTTCAACAACCTGTAATGATCAAATAAATTGGAAATGAACACAGAAAGATGGAACGGCTACTCCTTCCATCATAGTTTAGTTATGGCTGAAAACATACATAGACAACCAAAGTCGACACAATTTTTCACTTAGACACCTCAACTACGACATGTTTCAATTGAACACTCAACCTTTTCAAAAATTGTCCAATTAGAAACTATTTGACAATCAAAAAATAAATAAATTAGAGTGTAATACACTACTTGCTGATGTGGCAAAACAGCGAATTAGCTGATTACATGTGACATTCTGAGTTTTTTTTAAAAAAAGGAAAAACTATTTTAGAATCAATTTAATAAACAAAATAAAAATAATATCCTCAAAAAAAAAAGTACACCCAATCTGGGGAAAATCGCAGCTTATTAAAAAATTTAAAACAAAAAATCTAGAAAAAAAATGAGGAAAAATATGTTAAAATCTATTTAATGAACAAAACAAAAATAACATTCTCAAAAAGAAAAAGAAAGACTTTATAAAACTGCAACTTCTGATAAAAACAAAAACAAAAGATCTGGAAAAAAATCTGGGGGCCAAGTCTATGTCTATGGAAATCTGGAATGGGGTGATTGTGAAATGTGAGAAGAAGTTAGCAAGGTGGAAGTCCCAATATCTCTCCATGGGTGAAAGATTGACTTTGATAAACTCTGTGCTTGATGCACTTCCAACATATATGATGTCATTATTTCCTATCCCACCAGGAATCATCAATAGGTTGGATAGCATCAGGAGGAAATTTCTTACCACCTAGTGATCAATGAGAAAAAATTTGGGGGATTGTGGATCAAAAATCTGAAGAATCAGTGTAAAGCTTTAAGAATGAGATGGCTATGGAAATATTCAAATGAAAATCAAAGTCTAGGGACAGAGTCATTAAAGCTAAATATGAGGAGAATGATAATTGGATAACAAAGGAAGTCACTACTCCTTATGGTGTTAGATTATGGAAATCTTTCAAAATTTTGTGGAATGAATTCAAAGCTAATACCATAGTCAAAGTGGCAGATGGAGTAAAACTGTCTCCTGGAAAGATGATTGGCATGAAGCAGGCAAGATGGAGACATTATTCCTAGATATTTATAACTTAGTTTTACATCAACAGAGCACAATAGCAGAATTATGGATACCTCAAGGATGGAATTTTGTGTTCAGGGGACACCTCAATGAATTGTATTTTGACTTTATGTTTTTGGTGTAACCAGATATACTCTAATGATACTGTCTCTATCATTGATGTCTTAGACTCATTATAAGGACATGACAGTAGATTTTGAGTTTTTTTGTAAATATGGTTCCAGTACAACCCATTGTATTGTGTTATAGAAATAGAAACAGTTACCTATGTCAAAAAAAAAATGATCTGGAAAAATTTTGAAGAAAAAGATTGTGGAAAAAAATTTCTGGAATTGTTTCTGCAACTTTAGGCTTAAATGGAAAAAAAATGTGTTCCTTTGAGCTTTTCACGCGCCTGTTTGGTGTGAAATTCATGCAGCTTGCCAAGTCAGCGAAAAGTGTTAAAATGGCAAAGTTGGACCCTAGTACATGTGTTTAAAAGGTACAAATCTTAGTTGAGGTGTCTAAGTGAAATTTCGTGCCAACTTTAGATGTCTACATACGTGTTCAGTCTTTAGTTATCCTTCTGGTACTTTGTCCTTTTTTAAAAGGTTAACAATATATTCATCAAGGATACTTACACAAGTTGTGTGGGTGCCCAGATCAAAAGGGACTACAATAGGAGGGAAAAAAAAACTTTATATATGGTATTTAAGTGGAGAAGGGTAGAGGGGCGGGCCCATTATCCACCGAGTTTAGAAGGCTGTGATTGGTCCAAAGGGCGGGTCACAGACGGATATCTCGGTTATCAAAAAAAAAAAAAAAAATTTATATATGTAATCTAGGGCCCATTATCCACCGAGTTTAGAAGGCTGTGATTGGTCCAAAGGGCGGGTCACAGACGGATATCTCGGTTATCAAAAAAAAAAAAAAAAAACTTTATATATGTAATCTAGGACATCAAAATAGATTCTATATTTTCTAGACATTCTAGTTTACATCAAAATTAGTAAAGCACTAAACCCTTCATCTTTAAATACTCCATAGAGTTTCCTTCGTCTTCAAAGCATCTTTGGTTCCTTTCTTTCCAAAGGTCCACCAAATACAGATTGGGACAACTCTCCATCTCTCTTTCTGACGGGATAGCCTTCCTTCTCTATTCCAGATAATTAGAACATAAGTTAATTCTAGTGGCATAACCCATCTAATGCTTCTCAAGTTGATGAATTTTTTCCAGAGTTGATCTGTCCATTTGCAGTGTATAAAGAGATGATTGATTGTCTTGCTTGCTCTCTACATAAGAAGCATCTGGAGTATAAGTGGAAACCCCTCCGTGCTAAGTTGTTATGATTAAGGGTCACATTATTTGCCAGCAACCAAACATAACAAGCTACTCTATAGGGTATCTTGACATTCCATATCAAATTCCATGGCCAAAATTTCAGCAAAACATTTGGCTTGTTGAGCTCTCTAAGGACTGACTTGACTGGGAATATACCTTTACTACTCCCTTTGTCCCAATTTATGCGGCACGTTTTCCTTTTTAGTCTGTCCCCAAAAGAATGTCACCTTTCCACCATTGGAAACAATTTAACTTTAAAGTTCCTCTTTTACCCTTATTAAAATGACTTGTAGCCACACAAATAGTCGAGGAGTGTTTTAGACCGCATATTTCAAAAGTCTTCCTTTGTTTCTTAAATTTTGTGCAAACTCAAATGGTGTCACATAAATTGGAATGGTAGTATCTTTTAACCATACCACCCTTAGGGGTGGCCCAATGGTTTGGGCTTGGGACTTCCATGTTGGAGGTCTCAAGTTCGAAACCCCTTGCCAACGAAAGCAAGGGGTTTGCCTTCTGGGTCGAGCTCTTCGCACCGGGATTGCCTAGTGCGGGTTACCTCTCCTATGTGGTTTGCAAGCTATTGCATAGGAGGGGGGTTTTACCCTGTGCGCACCCAAAGGGTAGCGGTTGCAGGTTTCCCTTGCCATCAAAAAAGTATCTTTTAACCATACCACGTTGTATTCATTGGTAGAAAACTCATTGAACTGCTCTAGGATGTTCATATAAATTATGTCATTCTTCTAATCTCCTAGTCATTTAGGTGTCTTCTAAAGCTAAAATTCCATCATTGGACTGACCACACTCCACAGTTCTTCCAAAGTAGCTTGTTGTTGTTGACAAGAGGCTATACATATCAAGAAAAGATTGTTTCAAAGGTAAGCGACCTAACCAGCATTCTTCTCAAAAGGAAATTTTCTTTTCCAACTTTGAAGTTGGATCTACTATGAGTAATTGGCAAAAGATATCCAATGGTTCTCCATACTAAAACCATAAGGGATGTTCACTTGTTTGGACAGTTTGGTAGTCCAATTGTTCTCCTCCGATGTTTCCTCTGATCACATCCTTCCAAAGAGATTTCTCTTCTGAAGCCAGTCTCCAGTTCTACTTGCTAAGCAGACTCTGGTTTTGAGCTTAAAGATCGCATATGCTTAGGCTACCGCTTTTTGTTGTTTAAGAGACTATCCCATTTCACCAAGTGATTTTTTTCTTGTCAGAGTTCCCTTAGCATACGAAATTTCTTCTAAAAGCATCAATTCTATCAGCAACATTGGCAGGCATAGAGAATAGGGACATCATATATGTAGGCAAAGCATCAAGAACACTTTCGATAAGAATCAATCTCCCACAAAGAGATAGATGTTGACTTTTCCAATTTGATAGTTACTTCTCACATTTCTCCAGGACCCCATTCCAAGTACCCATTGACATGCACTTTGCTCCAAAAGGCATTCCTAAATAAATGGTATGAAGCTCACCTACTTTACCACCAAAGATCTCTACTAGAGAGTGAATCTATGGAACTTCATTGATTGGATATATAAAGTTTTTTGACCAATTTACATGCATCCCAGAGACAGCTTCAAATAGAATAAGAATCACCCTTACCCTTCGGGGTGGCCAGTGGTTTGGGCTTGGGACTTCCGTGTTGGAGGTCTCAAGTTCGAAACCCCTTGCCAGCAAAAGCAAGGGGTTTGCCTTCTGGGTCGAGCTTGTCGCACCGGACTTGCCTAGTGCGGGTTACCTCTCTTATGTGGTTTGCGAGTTATTGCATAGGAGCGGGGGTTTTACCCAATGCGCATCCAAAGAGTAGCGGCTGCAGGTTTCCCTTGTCATTAAAAAAAAAATAAGAATCACTCTTAGCCTTCTGAGTTGAGATTTGTTTGCATCATATAGGAGCAAAAAATCATCGGCATATTGTAAGTGAGAGATTTCAAGTCCATTGTCAATGTTGAGATTGGCTTTGAAGCCCATAATCCAGTCATTGCTCTTTGCAGTCTTCAACATATCATTCAATCCTTCCATTGCTATGATGAATAGAAATGGAGAGAGGGGGTCACCTTGTCTCAGACCTCTTTGTGAGGGAAAATAACCATTGGGGGAGCCATTTATTGGGATTGAAAATCTAATTGTACGGATGGAATGTCTGATCCATTTAATCCACCTAGCTTCAAAGCCCATTCTCTGTAAGCTTTTCAATAAATAGTTCCAGTTGAGATGATCAAAAGCCTTTTGAATGTCCAGTTTGCAAAGATAATTCAGGCATGTGACGAGGAGATGCACAGATACCTCTGTGCAGAGGTGTGAGAGGTTGACTATGGATGGTTTCAGGAGAGGTAGAGGTAGGTCGAAGAAGTATTGGGAGAGGTGACTATACAGGACATCGAACAACTTCGTCTTATTGAGGACATGACCTTAGATATGCGGCTATGGAGGGCACAAAATTAGGGTAGAAGGTTAGTCGGTAGTTGAGTGTTGTCTCACTTATCATTTATGTACTAGTAGTTGCAGCAGTACTCATATAGTTTCTTTTTCTTCAATTTCTATCACTATTTGTTATTTCTTGTACACCGATTATAGTATTATTTTGTTGTATACATTGTTCCTTTTACAGAGTGCTTTGTCATTTTGTCATGGCTTCTTCACTTTTGTTATCTCTTTTCCCTGCCTGCTTTGTTATGTTTTATCTTGAGCCGAGGGTCTATCGGAAATAGTTGGGAGGTAGGGGTAATGTTTGCATACATACTACCCTTCTCAGATCCCCACTTGTGGGATTACACTAGGTATGTTGTTGTTGTACTATGAAAGAAGTACATTGACCCACTGTTTCATTCAAGAAAGTTAATTTTTTTTTTCAAATTGTTGATATTCACTCTACTTTTGAACTCACACCTGCTTCTTCTTTTTTTTTTGAGAAAGGTAAAGTTAGATTCATCAGCAATGAGGATATGAGGGTATGCTGGCAACTAACCAAAAAATTACAAGGGAAAGTAATCATAATTACAAAGAGCCTAGGATTAAACTCACACCTGCTTAAATACAACTAAATTTTAATTGTTACGTTTATATCTATCTCTAGTCAAATTAGAACACTTAACTGTGACTAATAATTTATCCATCAATAACTGTGACTAATAATTTATCAATTAATAAGCCCAACAAATGTAAAGTTCACAGGGATATCAATTGACAGTTAAACCTGTACTCCAACAAGTTCCTGCTGAAAATCCACAAGCTTTGAGTGAATAGTTGGTAGAGTTCCCGAGAATAAGGAACTGTAGTCCTGTTGAATGAACCATGTATTAAGTTAGAAAAATAGCATTAGATCTGTGACATCTGTTGGAGAAAATCGAGGAAACTTATACAAAATAGAAAAGGAACATACAGCTAACCAATCTAGCAACCGTTCAGGAATCCAAGATTGAGATTGCTTGTCTACGTAAAATATCTCCAATAGCTCCCACGCAGCTTTCAGACACATTGGCGCTGCAATTTCCTAACAGGCATACACAGCAACCAGATAAATACTAAATAGTGAAGGGCAGAGTCTGGACAGCCAAACAAAAGTGTGATGACAATTACTCACATTTACTACCGACTTGGGATCTTCAATAATTGATTCCGGAGGCGGTTTTCGATCACTGAGAAGAGAACTTATCTCTTTGCTGTACTCTATGATATGCTCCCACCTAATTACATGTAAATGCAGTAACTGTCAAATAGTGACCCAATGAAAGGACATAGCCACCCAGGCTGCTATAGTATGGATTAAAATTTAAAACTCTCTCAGGTCCCTAATAGAGAAAGAAATTTCAAGCTTCTGGACTTAGAACTCTTTGCTGACAAGTGTACGCGACTTAGAACTCATGTTGTAGAAAGGGAAAAAATGTCCTCTGGATTTCCACCATATTTTTTCCAGAATTGCATCACGAGCAATTGGATTGGAAAAAAGGTACTATCGATGAAGCTACCGCGAAGGCTATGAACTTAGAAATGGAGAACAATTTGAACCTGGAAGTTCGCAAGTATATACAAACGAACAAGAGGCACTAAGCTTGCAGCAGCACCTTGTCTTAGGTTTGCAAGGTAAAACAGTCAGATATCTTCAAATTTATTAAAAGAATAATTGATAGATCAAATATCATATTGAGTCTAAAGTTAGGTAAGGTTGATAGCTAGATAGAGCTAGTAGGCGTTTGGTCATTGATTCCAAATATTTTTCACTTTATTTGAAATATATGAAGTTGGAGTTTGTGTTTGGTTATACTTTTTGCAAAGGAGAGAAGAGAGCACTTTATTTGCAAAGGAGAGAAGAGAGCACTTTTTCCAACTCCAACAACAACATACATAGTGTAATCCTACAAGTAGGGTTTGGGGAGGGTAGGAATTAGGATGTACACAGCCTTACCTCTACCTTTGAGGCAAACAGGTTCGGAGCACTTCCTTAAATTTGGAATCCAACTCCAAGTTAGATTTGAAAATTTTACAACCAAACACTAATTTTGAAATAATGTGAAAAATTATTCCAGAAAAAAGTAAATAAATTGCATGGCCAAACATCTCTTAGTATTTCACTACAAAGCAAACCCTTTCCATTGAAACTGTATATACATGATGTTGTATGGTTGAACAAATCAGAGTGGTTGAAAGTAAATATTACAGATATTTTCTCTCTTTCGGATGAACACTACAAAGATGATCACATTGAGGAATTTTCCTTTTTTAGGAAAACCATTCTTGCTTACCTTATTGAGGAAGTATCTCAATATTCACAAATCAAATTAAACAATCTCGAAAGTAATAGAAGGGTCGAGAAGGGGGAAAACACTCCTGCTGTACCAACTAAGAAGGACATGGAGAAAATATCTACAAAGCAACGAAGAATCCTTCAATCTCAAACACAAATCAATGGATGAATTTGTTCATTCACATTCCCTGAACTTAGAATTGCTTTGATGTGGTTTAAGCTCGTGAATGTATTCGTCATACTAAAGACGCATATAGATTAAAGGAAACTTCTTGAGGTCATTTCAGGTCTATTTCAGCTAAATCAAGTTACAGGTTTACCACTCCGCCATTTTACTTATCGGGAAAGAACAGAAAAACTTACCACTCTGCCTTGTAAGGAGGGATATCCAACGACATTCTGGATGCTGCAGACAAAGAATGTTTCCGGCTCTGAAGAAGAGCGAAAGGAGTCACTGAACTGTAGGCCATTCTCCTCCATCTTGCAGCATCAACTTCCTCATCTCCACTGTTACTAAGCTTCACTTCCACCACTCTTCCGCCAGCCTCGCCGTCTCCGTCCGCCTTATCCGACTGAGGCTTCCGGAAAACTGAGACTCGGAGAGTATTGCCACACGCCCATGAAAAGGAGAGTCGATGAATTGGGGATTTGAGGCCATGACGGAGAGGGTAGATGACCACGGGTTGTTTTTCCGACTCCGGCGAGACTGGAACCATTGCAAGGTCATCGGATTCTGACGTCAGCCCTGGCATTTCGCCGGATTGTCGCGAATGCTTCAGAAAATGTTTTTCTTGTGTATCTACTATCTAGGGTTTTAAGAAGGGGTTTATGGCAAAGCGAGGGAATGAGTTCATAATTTCAATTTGGAATCTTTACGGAGAACACATGGAGATTTCACATTTAATAAATGTCAGTTAATTTTTAGGTCAAGCACATTATCTTAAACTTGTTCTTAAATTTCATTTTGATAATTTAATTTAATTTTATTCCATTTTAATTCTTCAATTCCGATTTTCATATTTCATTTAAACACTTTTGTTCGAGGAAATAACAAAGTGGATGGATTGTTGAATGGCAGTCCCAAAAGCGGGTATTTGTACACTTCCCTCAATATAATGCATCATGCACATTCGGCTTAACCAGATTAGAAATCTAAAGCTAAACAAAAAAAGTGAGCCCCTATTTATTTTTATTTTTTTTAAAAAAAAGAATCTCCACATATATTTTTATTTAAACTTTATTTTTCTAGATTTTTTAGATGTGAAGCCACTAATTATTATTTTATAATTTGTTCTAACAATTATTTTTTAAAGAAAAATCATCATAATTTATAGCATATGAAGTAAGGATATCAACAATGCAAATTTTCAATGAAAAATATACAATAAAAAATGACTCAAGGATTTGATAAATTGATATAATAATTTGTGTTGCTTCAATATAATAATTGTTTGTTGCAATACTTAAAATTTTAAAGAAGACACCAAAAAACATTTTTTGATCTTTTTGTAAGCAGACAACAATAGATTTGCAAAATGCAAAAAATTTAACCGTTCGAAAGATTTCAGAATTTTCAATAATAATAATAAAAAATAAGAAACAGTGAAAAGGAAAATAAAAAAGAAAAATATAGAAATAATAAATTGATACCCACACATAAAAAAATGATACTACTATTATCTAAAAATTATTTCAATCCTCAATTATTACAACGATTTCTACATTAAAATTTCGCACTGAAAAATGTTCGATGACTATTCCCACAAATATTTTGACTAATACAGTAGTGTTTTTTTCGCATGAATTTTTTTTTTTAAAATCCAGTATTTCAAAAAAAAAAGTCGAACCCATCGATGGCCCCCTAAAGTTGGCACTAAGTTTCACTTAGACACCTCAACTGGGTGATGTTCATTTTAGACACTTCATGTAGGGTCCCGTTGTGTCATTTTGTCACTTTTTGTTGACATGTCAAAGTGAGTGTGATAAACTCAACAATAGAGCATGAAAGACTCAATTTAGCTATTTTTTATTTTATTTTCTCTTCTTCATCTCCATTTTTCAGGCTACCACCTCTCATCATTTTTTGAAGTTTAAACTCCTTCAATGGAGGTCGAATTTTTTATTCAAATCCATTTTCAAGTCATTTTTCTTCTTCATTGTATTACTTTTCTAAATCTACAATCACCTCCCTCCACCTTTTTTACCGAAAAAATGGATACCAACACTCATATTTCACATTTATTCTCTCTTTCTTTCTTCCTCTCCTTCTTTCCTTCCCACAAAACAATACTAAAAAGAAAGAGAAAAAAATCCGAAACAATTTAAAAATTTGATATAAAAAAAATAAAAATTGTTGGGAGTTGTAGAGAAGACAACTACCTTCAGGGAGGGAGGGGGGGTTAAATTATTTTTTTTAGAATAATATTTTTATTTTATTTACTAAATATATTTTAAAATAATTTTTAACTTAAAATTACATATGTAATCATTTAATTAGTTGTTTGTCACGTCATCAACGAGTGTATTACACTCTCTTTCAGGGTTTTGCTTATTGTCAAAAAAGTGTCAAAATGACACAGCGAGACCCTACATAAGGTGTCTAAAATAAACATCGTCCAGGTGAGGTGTCTAAGTGAAACTTGGTGCAACTTTAGGGGGACCGATGGGTTTGGCAAAAATAAATAAATAAATAAATAATAATATATATATATATATATATATATATATAACCTTAAAAGCATGAACGCCTAACTTGAATGTTAAATTACTATATATAATATCCCTAACTTAGGTTGTGACTTTTTTGATGAGTTATGACTTTTCCGATAAGTTGTGACTTTTTTCAAAGGGTTGTGATTTTTCGATGAGTTGTGACTTTTCCAAAGAGTTGTGACTGTTTCAATAACTTGTGACTTTTTCAAAGGGTTGTGACTTCTCCGAAAGGTCGTGATTTTTCATATAAGACACAAAAAACACTTGTAATTCATATAACCCTTTGTTGACTATAAATAGAGGGGCTTCCTCTCATTTTTCAACCACATTTTTTTAAATCTTCTACTCTTCTTCTTCTTGCATTAAAAAAAAAACTTCGTGTGATTTATTGTTGTTGAGTGAGTTCAAAATTTAGCGGGATATGAGGTACCACTATTCTAATGAAGTAAATCGTTCTATCCTAAGATGGTATATTTCATAACCTCAAGTACTTGAGAAAAATAATTTTGATGATATAATAATTATTTTTTTGTTTAATATATACATTAGTATGTAATGTTCTAATATATGAAGTTAACATGATGTAGTCTAAATTCATTTGTTTTTCTTAACAATTTTTCTTGTGATGTAGATATATGTTTTTGAATAACTTTTTCCAAAATTATTAAACTTCATAAGAGTTAGAGAATTGTCACGATTTGTTTTTTTGATGCTCAAGACAAAATAATTACTTTATTTATCAATGCTTTATGTGAATTAGATTGTCACGGAGTTTGCTTCAAAATAGTTATTACTATCCAAACATGGCCCTTTTGTTTCACTTATTTACTATTTCTTAATATTTCAGTATTTTAGAAGAAGAAAAGCATTATATATGTCACGATGTATTATCAAGTAAACCAGATCTTCTAACTTCAAAATATATTATTTTAAATTATCCTGAGTTCTTTTTTAAAAAAAAACTCACAACAAATGTGAAAATATATGAATATATATGAATCATTTAAATATCATTTACAAAATAAATTTTATATTCAGTAATATGGAATAAACATTTTCATTTACTCCCTACACTAAATTAAAATCTAATAACTATAAAAAAAAATAGTAACATTAATTAAAAGTCATATTTATTTATGTAAGTATTAAATTTATTAGAAATTCGGCTATTGCACGTTAATTCTTTAGTTATAACATTATATATTCTCTTAGTTATTACTAATTATTGCAAACGTTATTCGCACTCTTTTACATTCTTTAGTTATAATATTATGAATTCTCATAGTTATTACATTAATTATTACTATCTTTCATCTTTTCTTATATTAACTTTTGACCAATA
>NW_006239228.1:270414-275082 GCF_000226075.1 Solanum tuberosum
CTCACAGATAAAATATACTCTTTAATTTTAATTTTTAGTTTTTTCCAAAAAAAAAAAGGAAACCTCTCAGTTAACTATGGACAGTCAGATAACTATCTTTGATTTATATACACAGTCAATCGAGAAGTCAAATATGAGAGCCAACAACAAGAACATCATCTATTATGTTATAACTTATAAAATAAAAATTAATATACAAAAATAGTTCTAAAAAATAAAATGTAGTTGTTTTCTTCACATGTTCATATGACATCTAAACGGTTTAACGTGAAATACATGTGTAAAACACATTTGGTTAGATGACAAGAAAAATACACAACAAATATTATCTATAAGGTAATATTACAGAAATACAACTAATTACATGATTGAACCTCATCAAATTAAAATAAATATATGCATTATTGCATTTGACTAATAAATTTTTTGATTGACCATCTTCATATGTTCGCGTGAATAAGAGATATATATGACGATCCACATTGAACATTTACAAAAGAATCTGCAATATTTATTTTGTGCAAAGTTTATTAGTCAAATATTCGCTTAAATAAGCAATACTATTTACTATAACATATATTTTCTAAATTGCTACTCACGTGTAACACACGTGTCGAAAAACTAGTATATATATATATATATATATATATTCTTTTAAGAAAAAATCCTCCAACCATTGCTTTGAAGTAAAAGGTCTACCTGCTATTTGAGTGTAATTTTGGAGGATAAAGGATCCTACATTTACACTTATTTCACTCTATTTGCTTTGTACTTTATTTTAGATAAGTAAACCTTTGTTAGAGGGCTACTTCTCAATCTAATATGACATAAAAATATATTTTTCCATATATGGATAATGGATGTTAGAAATTAAAAGAGTATAGGTTTGCCGACACTTTAATTTATTTCCCAAATAAATACTTCCCTAGAAAAAGAAGAGAATGAGGAGAAACAGTCAAACACACCTTTGCTTTCTTTAGTAAAACAGACAGCTTAGTTTCGTACAAATTTATTTAGATGTTGACAAGTTCAAATGCAATATTAAAACCAAAAGTAAGCAAACCACTAGTTCTTAATTTAATAACATATCATATATTTTGAATGGCTTAACAAACCTTCTATACAAAGCAATGATCGACTTCATATTCATACTTGAATTTGTTATTCAAAAGCATAATATAGGAGCAATGAGTTGTCATTACTATAAAAAATGACGAAATGACCGGGAGACCTTTGTACTTGGCTCCGTTTGTAAGTTGGACCCTTATACTTGCAATTTCACCAAGTATATATAAGGACCTCCCAATAGAAGTAAGTTTAATAAACAAGATCATACTTCTCGATCAATCTATAAATTTTCTTATGAAACTTTTGGGATTTCTAACATGTTTTTTTGTGTCATGTCAACTAATAAGTCTGGTAATTAGTATGATAAACTATTAAGATGGTGATCCAATCAGGTTCTCCACGATTCTAGCTGTGCTAGTTTAGTTTAGAGAAAACATTGTCATTAATTTATTCAAAACAAAATTTATAGCCTGTTTGGTCAGTCAAAATTAACTTATTTTGAGAAGTACTATTTGTTATTGAAGGTGTTTTGAGAAAGTAGCAATTGTGTTTTCATAAGTGGGTTTGTTCAATTAATTTGTTTTTGGATGATATCCTCAAAAAATATTTTTATAAGTCAAATTACAAAAAAGGAAGTTGCTATTAATAATTTGGTAAATATGAATATGTATATGGGTATCTTTTGTTTTAAAAAGCCCAAACAGAACCCTTAAAAGATACTCCGTAAAATTAGTTCTGCTATTATTCAAAAGGACTTATTTCTTTATCACAAGCTGGACCAAACATTTTCACTCTATTAAATAAGTGTTTTAAAACAAATTATAAGCACATTTAACCTTTTAGAAGCTTGACCAAATCAAAATTATTTCCGTAAACCAACTCAATCAACAACAAGTTTTCATTCTCCAAATTAAATATCGTTTTAAAAATTCAATCCAAAAACACAACTTATCTCCAAATTTAATTTTCAAAATCGTCAGGCCAAAACCAAATGCAGAAGTTGAGGCCAAACACGACCTTAAACTGACAACATCATACTGAACATATTTTTGCTTGACTTTTGGATTGCTGAAACCCAAAGAGAAGCCATGCATTAAGGAACAAGGCATGTTATAACAACCAAGTAGCCATGCATGCATGCTAGATTCAAGGGGCCCAAAAACATATATAACTCCTCCATTTAACCATTTTTAATTTGGCACAGAGTTTCAGAAAGTAAAGAAGACTTTCTATCTTGCAGTCTTAAATTAAATAGATGTAGAACGTACCAAAATGTTCTTTAATCTTGTGTTCATAAAAAGTATGAAATTGTCTTATAATTAGGTAATTTCACTCTTAAGTTTCTAAACCTAACACCTATAAAAGGAGACCATATACATACATTCCAAGTATTACACCCTTGAGAACAACTTCCTATTATTGATTTTCTTAGTTCAATGGCTCAACAAAGTTTTGGGCTTCTCGCCACCGTCCTCCTCCTCCTCCTCCTTGTGGTTTTGGCTGAGGGCGGACCTCCTAAACCTATGAAAGTGAAATGCCAAGACAAGAAATTCCCGAGTTGTTATCACAAAGATCTTTTCTGTCCTGTCAGTTGCCCTCACACATGTATAGCTGATTGTGACTCATGTCAACCTATTTGTGTTCCTCAACTTCCACCACCAGAACCTCGTTCACCTAAGAAAGTGAAATGCCAAGAAAAGAACTTCCCAAAATGTTATCACAAAGACCTTTTCTGTCCTGTCAATTGTCCGCGTACATGTATAGTTGATTGTGACTCATGCCAACCTATTTGTGTTCCTCCACCACTTCCACCACCAAAACCTCGTTCACCTATGAAAGTGAAATGCCAAGACAAAAAATTCCCAAAATGTTATCACAAGACCTTTGCATGCCCTGCTAATTGTCTGCGTTCATGTATAGCTGACTGTGACTCATGTCAACCTGTCTGTTTACCATTATCGCCTCCTTCTACTCCTAACTCACCACCGCCACCAGATCAAGCTGCAGGAGGAAAAAGTGTCTCTTGTAAGAATAAGTTGTACCCTCAATGCTACCGCCAGGAGTATAAATGCCCAAGTGCATGTCCTGATACTTGTGAAGTTGATTGTGTCACTTGCAGCCCTGTTTGTGGTATGATTCCTAAATCTATAAGCTATACTATACATGATATATAATCAGGTTTAATATATTATCCCTGAAGATGGTGCATTTATCATTATGAACAATTTTAAGCGATTAATTAGATGTTATAGATGACGTACTATGAGAGTTGATTTCCCATATGATCACTTAATAGATATTATCTCAGAAAGTCACTTTCTTTGTTGAAGAAAATTTGAATCACTTTCTGAGATACAGTATTAGTTGAGTGACCATATGAAAAATCAACAACCCTGACATTTTGTGTTAAATTAAACTTGACATTTTGACGTTGTCGTGATGTGCAGACTGCAATAGGCCAGGGGCAGTTTGTCAAGATCCAAGATTCGTAGGAGCTGATGGACTCACATTCTACTTCCATGGCAAAAAAGACGATGATTTTTGCCTAGTTACCGATTCAAATCTCCACATCAACGGTCATTTCATTGGTAGGAGGAACGAAAACATGAAGAGAGATTTCACTTGGGTACAATCTCTTGGAATTCTCTATAACAATCATAAATTGTTCATCAGTGCCAAAAAAACATCAACATGGAACGATGCATTGGATCGTCTAGACTTAGCCTTCGATGGACAATCAATCACCCTTCCTAATCGCGAAGGGGTCAAGTACTTAGAACCAAATTCAAACACTACAATCACAAGAAATCGCGATACTAACTCTGTTGTGATTGAAGTTGAAGGTAATTTTCAGATAAAAGCTAGAGTGGTACCAATAACTGAAAAGGAATCGAGGATTCATAACTATGGTATTACTGAGGACGATTGTTTTGCTCATTTGGATTTGGGGTTCAAGTTTTACTCATTGAGTGAGAAGGTAAATGGAGTATTGGGACAGACTTATGGGAGTAATTATGTGAGCAGAGTGAAAATGGGAATTGAAATGCCTGTTTTGGGTGGGGATAAAGAATTTGCATCCTCAAGTATTTTCTCCACTGATTGTGCTGTTTCAAGATTTTCCAGTACTAATAAACAAGAGTTTGATGACTTCAAGTGTTCAAGTGGTATGGATGGAAAAGGAGTTGTGTGCTAATAACTAGTAGTCAAATAACTACTCTACAACATTATTCAAATAAGATTATGATAATTGTAATGGAAGTTTGCAATATTCATCATTTGTACTGAATTAATAAAAGTGTAATCGAATAAAAGTATCAAGTACTTAGTATCTTCTTCTTCTATTTAGACTAGATAATGTTGCCCGTGCTATGCACGGGCCCAATAATATAAATGGTATATTTTGGGGCTAATAACCGAGTTTTTGAAGTGATTGTTTGCGTGGATAAATGAATAAGTTTTTTTATCACAAACATATACTTTCTTTGACGCTATTTAAGGCATAATAAGACTACTCACATACAACATTTTTGAAATATTTTATGTTGTCAATTATCATGATTTATAGTATTTTTACGCAATTTTTAAATATAAAAAAAATAA
>NW_006239228.1:275922-301042 GCF_000226075.1 Solanum tuberosum
TTTTTTTAAATGTTTGAAGTTATTAATTATTGCTATTTATAATATTTTTATGTAACTTTGAAATAATGTACATTACTGGTCACTTTGTCCTAATTTATGTGATATGGATAAAATTACAAAATTAACTCTTTTAAAATGTCTTTCAGATATTTTAAGTTGTTAATTATTATTATTTATAATACTTTTTTGGTAAAATTAAAATGAGATGTGTTATTTTTTATGTCCCAATATATGTGAGCCTCATAGAATTATGAGATTCAACCTATTTTATTATATAGCTTTTAAATATTTTAAATTGGTAATTATTGTAACCTGTACTTTCTTTGACGTTATTTAAGGCATAATAAGACTACCCACATACAACATTTTTGAAATATTTTATGTTGTCAATTATCATGATTTATAGTATTTTTACGATAGATTCACTTCAAGAATCAGTGGAATTTTTTGTATTTTTTTTTCAAAACATATTTTATGTTGTCATTTATTATGATTTATAGTATTTTTACGCAATTTTTAAATATAAAAATAAATAAAAATAAGACAAATAAATTAAAATGGACCCAATATATGTTATTTTTGTTGTCTCAATTTATGTGACACAAATGAAATTTGGAGAGTCATCCAAATTTTCATATTTTTTTTAAAAATGTTTTAAGTTATTAATTATTGTGATTTATAATATTTTTATGTAACTTTGAAATAATGTACATTACTGGTCACTTTGTCCTAATTTATGTGATATGGATAAAATTACAAAATTAACCCTTTTAAAATGTCTTTTAGATATTTTAAGTTGTTAATTATTATTATTTATAATACTTTTTTGGTAATTTTAAAATGAGATGTGTTATTTTTTCTGTCCCAATAAATGTGAGCCTGATAGAATTATGAGATTCAACCTATTTTATTATATAGCTTTTAAATATTTTAAAGCTTTTTAAGTCATTTGTAAATGATATATGTTGCTTCCTTGATTGGGACTTTTCCATTTGTGAGATATATATATATATATTCTATATTATTTTAAAAGGGAGTTTATGCCCAAGTTCTACTATATAATAAATATAATATATAATATTCAAGAAACTTCCTTTTAAAAGTCCCACAACTTGAATATTATATATTATATTTGGGCCTAAACTCTCTTTTTTCATATAGTAGAATTTTACATACATACCCTATTGTTTTTTGCATTTTACAATTGTTGTTTTAGTGTTGTTGCTCTCTTTTTAAAGTCGTTGGCCTGGTGGGGTTCCACCCATCAGTGCAAACTATGAACTGTGTTTTTCGAGATTGTTATAGTTGCTACTGCATTCAAGTTTGCTATTTAACCAGAAAGAAAACTAGTTTGTTTTAGTAATAACATATTTGAATTTGCTTCTGCTTGTATTTTGTGCAGACTTTTATGCATCAAGAGGATGTATATAGGAACAGATAAAAATAAGAGGAAGCAAAACAAAATTAGAGGAACATTTTTTAATCGATTAAATCAAACCATTAAGAATTAAAAATCAATAACAAATATCATATTGGTTTAGTTATTAATTTGTCCCGATATACACAATCTAACCGAACCAACCAATACTTACGCAACTGTTGAGCTACAATTTTTTGTCAAGATAGAGAAGGGAAAACTTTCATATTGCTTTACAGTTCTCAGTTTATCCTTTCTTCTTTTTGTAACTTTATAAGTAGTTTCTGCTGCCACTTATCTACTGCTTAATTGATTTAGTTTAATGTGTTTCATATCACTACAATCCTAAGTCATACTGAACAAACACCACACTCATGGTCAATCCTGATGTGTTCAAATTAGGACTTCATCAGAAAATAAACTAAGATAGCATACCAATAAATACCAGTGTATATAAATACTATTAACAAAAGCCATCCAAATTTCTGTTGTCTACATAGTGAAATCAGAAGGAATAAATGAATATATATAGATATGTAGAAGACAATGAATCTTGAATCAATTACTCTGTTGATGGGACCTGAAATTCTATAAACAAGCAATATAATAGGATCAAATCTCCACAAACTGTTACCTCCAATAATCACTTACTGCTGCTGCCTTGGATTCCTACCTTCTGAAAGCAATATGCTGAAGAAATCAAAGACCCAAACTTATACTATACAAGAAAATAATCATTCTTTAAATATGCCCAAAGGCATCCATACCCTTGGCTTGAGGATCTTCTTGGTCAATCTGAAGCATATTACGGAACAACGCGTCACGATTGATCTTTAACAAAGAAGCTGCTTCCCTTGATCAAGCCTTCCAATTAATCACAGTTTCTTAGGCAAGTTGTAAGTCTTTTTAAGGAACTTGGAAGCAGCGTCATCATTTCGGTAGCACAAGACGCGTAACAGGGTGTTTGGTTCAGTTGGATTCCATTGCCCTGAGGTAGGGGGCAAGGGAAGCCTAGATTTTGCAGATGAACCATAAGTTTCCAAAGTTGATCGCCTGAATCTCTCAATGAGGCTCTCTGCATCAGTCCGGAAAAGAGGGAGTACATCCCTTACTGTTGTTGAAGATTTGTTTATTATATCCACAGGCAATCCATCCCCATTTGCCCAGAAAACATCTTTCAGGGACTTGAAATCATCCTCTATAATTTGTGAATCCTGCTGCGTGAAAATTCTAGAAGGTCCTCCAGCAAGCAACACCACCAGGAAACCATCAAAGGATGCTTTCATTATGTCTGCAATAATTCGAGTCCGAACTCTTTCATTAACAGTGTTTGATATGATCGTCAGATTCTTCTCAAGTTCTTGAAGGAAAGGCTCAATGCGAGAAGAAGATGGCTCCCCAATATACAGTCCATCCCATAAAACTGGACTTAGATCATGAAAGACAATCCTATAGCCGACTGCCTCGGAGAGCTGTTGGATCCCCTCAATACAAGCAGCAGGTGAGATTTCAAACTTCTTTCCTAACCCATTTGAGAAGTCTTCTACATGAGCTGATTCAGAATTCCTCAAAAGGGTAATAATTCTCTTCTCAAGAACTTCTAGCTCTGTCCGAATTCTGTGGAAAGTATTTATACGTACACACAACTGCAGCACCCCAGATGAGTTATCACTGTTCATCGTAGCAACCTGTGGGTTCCTCTTTGTATTAAGTGTCTTATCCTTCTTCTTCCACAACTTTGTAGCAGTCGTACACCTGGTTAGTGCAGGCATGGTTGGAACATATGTGTTCCTTGATCCTACAAATGACACCACACATTAATGGGCATGCTAGGCTATAAAACTGTTTGTCCTATTCACAATAAGATTTAGACATTACCACAGCCAGATTTTGCCTTTGATACGTAATATTGAAGACATCTATCGAGGCCACTCATTAAGTCGGGGAGCAATGCTGGATGCATTGGTATTGGCAGCAGGAAGAATGCGTCTAAAGTTTCATCAATAATCCTAAGGACTTCAACAGCAGAGGGGGCAAATCCTCCTTCATTAGCTTGAGGATTCCAGACCTTTTTAATCATGAAAACAAGATAAGAATGCAACACCAAATATATAAAATAAGCACAGTTGAAAGCAAGAATCTAAGTCATGTTTGGAATATAGGCGATGCCAATTAGTTGGAAATTTATCTTAGTCATGTTAATATGTTTACTTGAGATCCTACACTTTCTAGGAGTCTTTTAGCCCTATAAGAGATTCTTGTGCCAAAAGGAAATATAGAAAACCTCTACTACTGCTCATGTTTATTTTTATATTATAAAATGTTGGCTGGGATGAATTTTTGGCGAGGATTCATATAGCCAACCCCAACTTGTTTGGATTGAGGCATAGTTATTGTTTGCAGTTAAAAACAAAAAATATCAGCTATTTCTACAATCTAAAGGCAGGTTATAATAAATCATCTTTTCTGTTGATCAGGAGCAGAAAGGAATTACAGGAGTGTGGAGTTGCGCCGAACAAGTTCATACAGGGCCAATGAGATGAAGACCTCAGTTTTCTACAGGTCTGCAGCTATCTATAATATAATTTGTTGAAGTCTAAGAAATCTCTTGAAGCTTGTATGGGGTTACTTAACCTCTCAAGCAAGAAAAGGTCTGATCAGAATAATTATCTCAATTTTTAAGACTCACAATCATGTAACAGGGAGGGTTCTGGAAGTGATTTTTTCTTGTTTTTTTCCTAGGTAATGGTGACATTCAAAGCGTTTAACTTGTATACATTCTTGGTTCTTGCTACAAAATCATAAAATATAGTGCTGAGGGTTTTGAGTAAGGTAAATGTACTATAAGCCTATGCAGAGGCAAAGTTGCCTTCTGATTGCAGCAGATATTTGCCAAACCATATGATGCAGATATAAATTATAAGATAGTTGCTTCCATCTTGTGTATGGGAAGTTGAAAGCAAATATCCAACTGATGAGTCCATACCTCTTGTTGGAGATTTCTGTCAACCCATTCCTTGAGTCTGTCTATTCTCATCTTAATCCAATCTTTCACCATGTTGGCAATTGCACCTTCAGCTTCAAATGGCGGCATCTCACGGATAATTGCCTTTCCACCATCATCACTGTCCACTGAATCTTCAACAGCAATCTGCACAAGATCTTTCTCTAATTTGTCTGCTGCTCTCAGTACTTGTACAGCATCTGGAGTCAATTCTGTTATACTCGAAACAAATTGTTTAAGCTCATTCCCATAGCACACGTGTAGGGTGGCAACGGCTACTCCTGCAGCAAAAGGATGCCATCTCTTTAAGATGGGACTAAAAATCTCCTTCTCTTTAGAAGCCTGCTCACCAACATCCTTTGCAAGGATGGCAAGGACAGGAAGAGGATTTGGTTGGTGTCTTGATGCTCTCCTGCTTGAATCTGCCTTCTCCATTAACTGCAATCAAGATAACCAAATTTCTAGTTTTAAATTGCACTCAGATGGTCATTCTGATGAAATGTTAAGCTGACTTTTTAAGCTACGCAATAAGGAACTGCACCAAACACAATCACTGCCCTTTCTATAAGCAACTGGTGACAGTAGAAGCAAATCATTACAAATATACCCCAAAGATGAGAATAGTGGCAAAACTTAGAGAGAACTAAAACTTCATACGAGTTTGAGATGGGTTAGTGAGGATTGAAGAAAATTAGCAGCCTATATCCTGAAATATGAGAATTTAGGAGAAACTTACAGGGGAAAAAAACTGCATACAACTTAGAGACATGCTGTCAACAAAGGCAGTGGACGGAACATGACCAAGATAGAAAGTATATCATGTAAATTGGACCTGAAAGTAGAATCAGATTGGAACAACCCAAACAAAAGTGGAGTAATTTGAAATAGATGAAGTATTTTCAGATAAAGGAGATAGATGCAGTATTTTACCCACATTCACATGCCTTCAGACATACTACACCTATACTTCTGTTTAGTGTCGGAACTCGAAATTTGTGCAAGGGGATTCAGAAAAGTACTAGAATGTCACTTGGGATTTGAACCTGAAACCTGAACCAATTTTTGAATCCCTTTGTCATTACACTAGAATCCTCCCTTACGTAAAGAGGATTTACAATTTATATATAAAAAAGAAATTAGTTTTTGCCCTACTTGCACAGTATAATTTTCCAATGGAGGGGAGATCCAATTTTAAATGTTAAAAGTATGCCAGACAACAGAAATTACAAAATTTATGAATCCACACTGAAAATCCTAATTTGGAAATTCACACACTATTGACTTAACGTTATGAAAACAGTTAGTTAAAAGGTATTGCTTGCTGATTAAATCAGCAAGTATAAATTTGTTTAAAAGAAATCAAGCCTAATTACTGGTATGTTCCAAATAAAAGTTAAAAGAAGATGGAACTTGCCTGAGCAAATGCAGTGCGAAGTGATGACCTGATGTAAGTGTCAATTCTACTACGAGCCACATCAACTTCGCCCTTACGCCGCCGCCGATATTCATTAGAAATATCTTCAACAAGAATTTTTGCTGCAGATACCCCTATAGATACAATGGTTGGCATTGATTCAATATTCCCAGCATCAAAAGTGTCATGGTATGCAAGAAGCCTTTTCTCAGCCCATCCCAACATTGCTGTTAATGTAGAATTCAGGATCTTAGCATATGAAGGATCTTTTGTCGTCTTTGCATCTTTTGCGACTTCAGCTAGCTGACTATCAGCAGCCTCTAACAGATCGTTCTCAACTTGACCAGTCGCGACATAACGATTAAATAAAACCCATGAAAAGCAAATATTGTGAAGCATTTGATTAAGTCCGAGAATTCCCCAAGTTTTCTTTATGAGGTCCATAAGTTCATCAACTTCCTCTATGATAGACGCTTCGTCATTTACATCAAAGCATGCCTCCAGAAGTATCTCATAGAGTCTGAGATTCAAAGGCAAACCATCAGCCCAGTGGCATGAATCAAAAAGTGATCCATCAGATGACCTATTAGCAAGAGCCATTACAGCTGTTCGGAGAACTTGCATCGACTCATTGTTTCTCCCTGTTTCAATCGGATGATCTAAGGCAGCTTGAATAATTTGCCGCAGCCTCTGCGCAGCAGAATTCGACTTATCCAGTGGCATGTGTGGATGTAAAAGAAGTCCAGCTTCGAGAACTTTTAGATTTCTTTTCTGCCAGGCATCATATTCTCTCTGATCAGTAAAATCTGCAGCTTTGAACTGTTGTAAGAGCTCCAGCGGGAGAACTGTTGACTCGATTCTTCTCCCAACCTGTATCATGCACATTAAAACATGACTTGTTACAGCAAATTGTATCAAAACTAACCATTCTTTAAGCATTAACAGATCAGCGATGCTCTTGGGAAAGTGCGTAAAATTTACATGAAAACTTGGTTGAAAAGAACAGAGTAGAAAGAAAGTCAATACTTTTAAGTCGAACTGATCAGCATAGCAACAGAAAGATTGATTTTTGTTTCACTCATGGAAAAAATGTCTGAGAATACAAGATTCAAAGAGCAAACAGGACAAAGAGGTAAAAACAAAAACTCAACAGCAAAAGACAAACATGATGGATATTCAACAAAAATGACATAAGAGAGCAGAAAAATCCATTAAAGAATAATGATCAAGGTTAGTCACTACATTTATGCCTTAGCTGCATTTAGCAGGTCCATCATCAGACAAATGATACAGCTGAAACTCCACACATCCTGCTAAATTCAGTCACAGAAGCACAGATTGGCGGATAATATCACACCACCAAATCAATATAATATTGTTAATGAGGATACTGCTAATGCAATAAATAGTCAAAAGCTGGCTCTAAAAAAAATGCACTACTAGTCAATCTCTAAGGAAGGATTTTTTTATTTTTTTTTGATAGCTACCTTTAAGGAATAATTAAGGACTATTTAATGGACACATTATTCACCTAATGTACCCATGTCAAATGGGTATAACATAACTGTGGGTGATTTGATCCCGTAATTCAAATACCTCAAAACATACTAATCAAACATACGCATATCTATACTGGATAGTACCCATACACAAGTCCAAAAAGGAAAGGAGGCTCTGAAGTTGTGTATAAAAGGACGTTCGACTCTCAGAAAGAACTGCTTGGATTCATTTAATCCAATATCCTCCAGGAAAACCTCCCCGAAAAATTTCCTCAGTTCAAACTGAACATTGCATTTTTTGGTCAAAAGTTCTAACCCCAGCAAATTGGTACCACAAGGACAGAAATGGTGCTCGGAATTCGCCCCAACCTGAATAATATTGCTGTTCTTAAAGGCAGAAACAAAATTGCCGTTAATGACATTAATTGAGCAGTTTTCCTAACATATCGAACTTGTAAATTGCAACTCACCACAAGATGAAGACTTTATCAAGGATTAAACGTTAACATGCCCAAAGAGCATATAAAAATGGAAAAAACTAGTGTTAATTCCCTAACAGATCAAACATATAAAATCCAACCCACCAAAAAAAATGCAAACTTTACCGAGAATTACCATTCATTTACCAGAAAAACACACAAAAATGCATAAACCAGTGATAATTCACTCAGATAGCAAATTTGTAAGATGCAACCCCACAAGAAAATTCAAGCTTTATAAAGAATTTACACTAAATAGAGCAAAGGGACTACACATTAGCTCTAATTAAGCTACCTGGCCAGCAGTAATTCTCAAAAGAGCTCTACGAATTCTCGAATCAAAATTCTCAGAAACCTTCATTTGGATCCTCATAAGCTCCCCTATGGTTACAGGCTTCTTGGGCTTTCCACCAGAGCCCGGGCTACCCTCAGTCCGCTTAATTCCCGAACTGGAGCTAGATCGAAGGCCCAAAGCTTTCTTCATTTTAGAAGCAGCAGTAGAAGTAAGAGATCTTTGCATAGAAGGTGAAGACGAATTGGTATTAGACGCTGATGGTGACGGTGACGGAGATCGATCGGAGGAATTAGAGGGAATGTAGGTTAAGGCTTTTCCGGTGGAAGTCCGGCAAGAAGCTACAAAGATCTCGTAGGCAGTTTCTTGGAGGTCAGTAGTGGAGAGTGATGGAGTAAGGTCAGGAAATGGTGATGGAAGTGGAGATAAAGCGGAGCTGGAAGTTGAGAAGCGAGAGCTACTGGTGGCTCCGCTGCCCAAAGACATGGTGGACACGGCGGCGGAGGCGGCGGTGGTGGAGTCTCGCCGGGAATAGCCTAAAGTACGGTCTCTGAAGAGAGACGCCATTGTTAGAGAGAGAAAAGGTCTGTAATTTCTACTTAAGATTTTGGGAGAGACGAGTAAAGAGAGAAGAGAATATAGGAGTATTTCTCTTTCCTTTTTTATTTTTTCCTTTTTGCTTTTCAAATTTCTGACTTTTTCTTTTGGAAATAAAATAATACTGACCTAATTTATATTTTAACAGGAAAAATAATTATGGTAACTAATGACAGTATGTTGAGAAAACTTGCATTAATTATTTTTAACAGGAAAACTAATTATTGGAGTTTATTTATGTAAGGTTTGTAAATGATATTAGTAAAAAAAAAATTGGTTCCTTTCCTTTGTTCATTTTTACTTATTTATTTTGGGCTTTGCATATTTTAAAAATAAAATAAATTTACATGAATATTTTTTCATTAATACATATTAATTAATGTATAGTTTTATATTTTGAAATATAATTAGAAGAATAATTAATTCATGTTAAAGGTAAAAGGGAAAAAGGATAAATATACCCCTGAACTATCGTAAATGGTATGCAAATACCCTCCGTCATACTTTTGGGACATTGGTGCCCCTGCCGTCCCAAAACTAGAGCATATATGCCCTTCACTCTAATGGAAGACTAAATAGGGACACGTGTCGCAATTTTATCAATCGATAAATGTCGGATCGGTGGATAAGATTATGACACGTGTATGTCCGTTAGTATAAAGGGTATATATGCTCTAGTTTTTGGACGACGGGGGCATCAATGTCCCAAAAGTATGACGGAGGTATTTGTATACCATTTACGATAGTTCGGGGTATATTTATCTTTTTTCTCAAGGTAAAATATATAAATATTTTAATATATTAAAAATAGAAATATATTTTTAATATAGTAAATAAGTAAATTGATAAGGTAAGATCTAGTCTCCCGCTTGTACTATTTTTATTGAGGATTTACTAGGTTTATTATTAATAAAAAATACTAGACCAGTAGACCATGTCTAGTGGTATAAATTTAACTTTAAAAAAAGAAAGTAAAAATATACTGAGGTAATAATAGTTAAATGATTTTTGCAATTTAACATTGATGATTAAGCAGTCATAAATGAGTATTGTAGGAAAATTTAGGAAGAATTCATTAGATATATATCCTCTTAATTTCCAAATTAAATGTATTTCTATAGGAATTTAAGTGATTAATTTACTTATAATTTATTTGGTGGAGGTCAAAAAATTTTATTTTTAAAAAGTAAGATGTTTGATCAAGATTTTTGATGAAAATATTTTTTCTGAAAAATATAGCTATCAGAGTTAAATGTATAGTTTTTCCCTAAAAGTATTTTTGAGAAAAATATACTTTGAAATACATTTTAAAAAGATTTGGTCAAACACTAATTGTCTAGAAGTGTTTATAAGATTTATTAATCAAACATAAATTGTGTTTTGTCAAACATGCTATTTATTAATATTGTTTCAAAAAGAATACACAACTCAAATATTGGATACTTTCTCCATCTCAAAATAAGTGTCGCTCTAAAAAAAATGATTGTCTCAAAATAAATATCGCCATACCTTATTTTAAAGAATTATTTCTTCTTAATAATATTTAGTTCTCAACAAATCCAATAAATAGAAATAACTTGGTAAATTATATTTTACATTTATTACCTTTTTTAATTAACGTAAAACGAATTAAAACGAAGCTTATTTTAGAATAATGTATTAATTACTGACATTTGTTCTTTCGTATATATAGTTTCATACAGATATAAACACCAATCATTTAGAAATTGAATTATTTAACATAAATTTAGTACTTAATAAATTGGAAAAAAAAAAGAGTGGAACTATTTCTTCTTAAAAAAATAAAAATTTGGGTGTTCAAACTTTATTTCTTGAAGTGTAAAAAAGAATTTTGTGAACAAATCTGTGAGTGAAGTGAAGAACCTCAACTACTTCCTAATTTAATTTGTATGACTCACTCTTTTTTTTAGTCAGTTTAAAAAAAGATAAATTTTTATATTTAATAATAATTTAATTTTAATATATTTATTTTATCTTTAATAAAATAATTTATAATTATATAAAAATATGTGATTTACTCTGAATCTCCAATCACAAATGTTAAAAAAATTACTTCCTTTATTAAACTCTAATCATATGAAATTACATCATATAAATCAAAACGAATAGAATAATTTGGGTGAGACTAAACTTGAATATAGTGTATTAGTGTATCATGTATGTAGGACAATTTGCTGGAATGTGAAGGATATTGGTTGGACTTTAAACTAGTTCTTGATATTTGGGACACTAGCCCACATATTTTACAAGAATGTGTGTATTTCCTTTTCTTTTTTTTCTTTTCCTTATTTTGTTTTGTCTAAAAAAAGAATAATAATTTAAGAGTGTGAAATGACATAGATGATAATTAATTAATATAGTGATAGCGGTGGCAAAAAATATGGGCATGTTCTCATTGTGTTGTAGGACCATTTTTTATTGTTTACTACTATACATGCACATGGCATTATATAAAATCGTTAGTTAAATAATACTAATGGGTTAACAGACAGTTTTACAAATGTTTTTTAGTACTAAAATCTCAATTAATTTGGTGTTGACTTTTTTTTCGTTGTGAAAGCGGTAAATTTGGCTAAATTTTAAACTTAAAAGAGATAATTTTGGTATGTTTTATGGTGGAAAAGGATCAAAATCATCCTTTAGATTTGAGGTTATAATTAAGCATTGACAAACACAATGACTTGATTAATCAGAGTGGTCTACATTATTTTCTTTAGGCAAAATGGCAGTCCATTAAAAGATTATTTATTGGTAATTAAAACATCCATTCCGACCAAAAAAGAAAAACATGTAATAGTTCATATCGTATGACATTAAAGCATTAACAGTCCTTAATATTTATAAAAATGATGCATATTTAGTCAGAATTAACAAAAAAGAAAACAATAACAAACGAAATAATGGTTGGTTAAGGTTAATCTTTAAACCATACACCTATTCTTATTAATTTTGTTTTCATCCATGTAAAACTAAAATTAACTTTAGTTGAAAGGGGTTAAAACAATGGAATAGAACGATACTATTTAATTGTTACATCATAATATAAGCTTGAAAGGTATTTGAATGATCTAAACTATTAACCCTGAAGTTTAACATCCAATTGTTTCTAATGTTTTTCTCTGAATGAATACTATTTCAAGTAGATCATTCTTTAAAAAGTATTAATATTTGTGAACTTAAAACGAGGTGAAATTTTATTAGGTAGTAAAAATTATATTGTTAATAGGAAGAAGCAGCAATAAGGGTTGTGGTGGAGTGGTAAGTACTCTTTCATCTTTAACGAAGAGGTCTTGGGTTCGAGCCCCCTTGGGTACGGAGTCACCTTTGTTAGGGAGCGCTTTACCCCCAATGTGGGACTTTCCGGCGCGAATCCAAATTTAATCGGACTCCAAATCTCCAATATGATTAT
This sequence comes from Solanum tuberosum, assembly GCF_000226075.1. Classification (NCBI taxonomy): domain Eukaryota; kingdom Viridiplantae; phylum Streptophyta; class Magnoliopsida; order Solanales; family Solanaceae; genus Solanum; species Solanum tuberosum. The sequence continues at coordinate 288,055 of NW_006239228.1, forward strand.
CGAACACTGGTTGGAAAACAGAAAAAAAAAAAAAAACAAATTAGGAAGAAGCAAATTTGTGATGGGATGAGGAGATACAAAAAGTTAAAGTTAAAAGAGATTGCTATTACAAATTACCAAAGTAAAGAAATTGAAGCTTCGAAGAAAATAAGAAAGCTAAAAAAAAAAAGGATAAATTACTTGAATGAGTAGCTTTTAATAAATAAATAATTACTGATTTTAACGATATTTTTTATTTATTACTATTTATAGCAATGTTATAGTAAATCTGCAATATGTATTAAAAGTGAATTACGTATGCAATATATATGTATTAATTATAAATGTTTTAAAATATATTATGCTAGTTTGGTAAGAAATTGACTATTATAAGTGTATTAAAATGTGTGATAAATATATTATTCATCAATACAACTTGTATTATATGTGTTTTATAAATTGGATTATGTAATATATATTAAAACTGTATAATAAATATATTAAAAGTTATCAAGTGGAAAAAGAATATTATTTCTATAAATAGTAAACATTTTCTTAATATAGTATATTCATGTAAGTTTCTAATAAATTATTAGTAAAGCCCAACAAGAAGCTTTACACAACTTGTATCAAAAGATACACACGAAGGGAGAGGAAGGGATAAGTGTTTAAACTATCGTTGGTCCATAAAGAAATTAAAAACTTAAATAAAGTGAAATCTATTAAAGATGATTCTCAATAAGTATGTTGCCATGAGATAACGAAATCAAATAGATATGAAGAATAGGCTATTTTGATGAATTGGTTAACTCGAATGACAATAATAACATCTGAATCTCCTCATGCATATGTGCATGGTACAAATTTTAACTATGCACACTTCATAAAACTGGCGTTATAGAGATAAAATGTCATGAAAAATATTAGGATCAATAGAAAAGCATGTAGTGGCATTTTTTTTAAAAAAAGAATTGAAGTAGCATTGTTATTAAGCTATTAAATGGTATACGAAAATGTAATAGAATATCTAGTGAGGTTGGGAAAAAAAAATTGGATCTCAATTTATAGGACAAAGGAGGTATTTAAAGTTATGCAAATTATCGTGATATTAGACTATGGTCATACAATGACTTTGAGAGAGAGAGAGTGATAGGTTGTACATCAATGACTTTGGGAGAGAGTAAATAACTATACCTCGATAACGAGCTATTTGATTAAAAGTTTTGAATTGCAGTCAAATATAAAGAATCGAATTGAGGAACCTATTTCATGCTTAAAAGTTTTTGTAGTTGTTAATTCGAGATTTCTTGTATTAGGTCGATTATCGAGTTGTACTATTTTCAGCTTTCCTAGAAGCAATTGTTTAGAGATAAACGAAAATAGGAACTTGATTTCAAATTATAGGTAACTTGATAGGGGAAACCACGATCTGTGAAGATTTTTGCTCTAGGGATTAAAGTTATATAATTTCCGGTTGCAATTATTGTAATACGAATTCTATTGAGGTTCATTGGTTTAGTGAATTTGGGACAAATTATGCAGATGTGCAAGTCGTAGTTTTTACATTTATGAGCCAAATATTTTTCACGTAAAATATTATATTCTTACTTTATTGCAATTCTAACATGTTCCATCATGACTTAGACAAAAATTAGACAGAAATCATGTGAGTTTTTAGGACGTGCAAAATATCAGGTTATTTTCTTGCCAATAAAAGTATTGATGAAAATTTATTGCGAAGAAAATGAAAAGTGTTGTTTAAAAAAAAACTTACAATTTCTTCAAACTTAGGTAGACTTGGCCAAAAATAAATAGGACACAAAATGAAAGAATTTTTTTTACGGAAAAGAGTACAAAAGTACATTATCTATCTGAAAGAGAGCACATATACCCTCCATTTATTTTTGGTATAAAAATACCCCTCTCGCCTAATTAAAGGACCACAAATGTCCTTCCTTTTGACGGATCGTCACAAGATCCTAATTGGCATCCAACATGTCAAAAAATTGTCTATACAGTTGTCCACTCAAGCTGTCCAATGTGGCTAAAACGTTATTCCCTCTAAATTGATGTTTTCCTCTTTTATTTGGAATCCTAATTTCATATTTCTAAATTTGAAATTAGGGTTCTAATGAGAGAGAAAGGCATCAATTTAGAGGATGAGGGTGTTTTAGCCACATTGGATTGCTTAAGTGGACAATCATGTAGATAATTTTTTGACACGTCGGATGCCAAGTAGGATCTAATGACACCCCGTTAAAAGGAAGAGCATTTGTGGTCTTTTAGCTAGACAAGAGGGACATTTTTTATACCAAAAACAAATGGATGGTATAAGTGATCCATTTCAACTAGTTGTAATTTTGACTTTTTTTTTTATACAGTTGAGACATCAACCAATTAATAATACGTTTTAGACATATATAATATGTATATCTAGGAGTTTTTTAACCTTATCATAAATTTATACGCAAGTAAAAAAAAAATACTATATACATTATTGGTATAATATCAGATAAATTTAAATAGAGAAACATGATCAATAAAAATATAACTGACTTAATTTATTTGATACTGATACATAATTACTACTTATTACTTTCGTGAGCACTTGCAATTTTATACAACTGACTTTTGCTTGTCCTCACTTCTCACCCTAATTTTATAATTGATGAGAACTGAGAAGGCGACTTATTTTTATTCTTTGGAGCAGGTTATTGAAAAATTGGAAAAAATGAATAAAGGCCAATCATATACAGCAAGAGTGAAAGTGACTTCTGTAATTTTCTAATCACTATTATATTATATTGTTGGCACTTGGTCTAGCTATTTCAGTTTCAGTATGTACGAGAAAGCATATCATATGGTTTTCTATATTCAACAATTCGCTTCTACCAAAATTTTTGTAACCTTTACTTTGATATTATTGGATGACCTATGATGCCAACATGAGTTATGGTTTGGTGGTGGGATTGATTCACCTTTAATCAGAAATTTCGGATTCAAATTTTGAATATGAAGAAAATTCTCTTGGGAGCGCCACCATCGAATATGTTTTGTAGTGCGCGATTCAAATTTAGTTAGGACTCCAATGCAAGCTACGGATACGAAGTAGAAAACCAAAAAAAATAAATTAAATTTGATGACCCATGATAGTATATCATAATATTTAGCATGATAAATAAATAAATTAGTTAAAAGTGACAGTTGGGCCAATGATTAGGACAGCTCCCCACTCTAATGTAAGTGTGATAGAGAAATACCAACAAGACAAAGGACACATGCTTACTCCAACTATTTGTATATAGACTATAGAGCAAGTATAAATGAATAAAAATACCTTAAAAAAAATTGAAATACACAAATGATTTTCAAATATCGAAAATAAATTTTCAAATAAAAATATGACAATTTTATTTTTTTGAAAAATATCTGAAAAATATATTAAGTTTTTTTATCTCATAAAAGAAAAGATTATTTATTAAAACATGTCTTTCTAAACAGATAAGGATTTAAGCCTCGTTGTAGAGAAAATTCAACAATTGAGAAATGAGAAAATGTAGTTGTTGCATCATATTGATACTACTAATGTTCTCCAAAAAAAAATAAAAAAAGATATTGATGACGCATGGAAGAAAATGATTTTGAAACCTTGCAAAAAAATTAATGTGGAAGAATTTCTTCAACTAATGATTGAAAAAACATATTCTTTTGAAATTCTTCCACATTTTTTAAGTAGGATTCGAAACAAATTCCTTACATGCATTATCAAAATCTTCTTTTTCAATTTTTGGAATATAGCACCAATATGATGCAATGACCACATTTTCTCTTTTCTCAATAGTTGAATATTCGGCTCGCACAAATGACTTTATTTTCAATTTTTTTTTTTGAGAAATATCTGAAAAATATATTAAGTTTTTTAATCTCATAAAACAAAAGATTATTTATTAAAACATGCATTTTCAAACAAATAAAGGATTTAAGCCTTGCTGTAGAGAAAATTCAACAACTGAGAGAAATGAGAAAATATAGTCGTTGCATCATATTGATACTACTAATATTCTCCAAAAATTGGAAAAAGAAAATATCGATGATGCATGGAAGAAAATTGTTGTGAAACCTTGCATAAAAAAAATGTGGAAGAATTTCTTCGACTAATGATTGAAGAAACATATTCTTTGAAATTCTGCCACATTTTTTAAGTAGGATTCAAAACAAATTCCTCACATGCATTATCAAAATCTTCTTTTCCAATTTTTGGAATACATTGATAGCACCAATATGATGCAATAACAACATTTCCTCATTTCTCAATCATTGAATATTCGGCTCGCACAAATTATTTTAAAATATCAAAAATAATAATTTTCATTTTTTTTAGAAATATCCGAAAATAATATTAAGTTTTTTAATCTCATAAAACAAAAGATTATTTATTAAAACATGCATTTTCAAACAAATAAAGGATTTAAGCCTCATAGAGAAAATTCAACAATAATCTAATGTTCTCCAATTATTTTATTTTTTTTAAAAAAGATATCAATGATGCATGGACGATTTTTTTTTTTGAAACCTTGCAAAAAAATTAATGTGGAAGATTTTCTTCGATTAATGATCGAAGAAACATATTCTTTTGAAACTCTTCCACATTTTTAAAGTAGGATTCAAAACAAATTCCCTACATGCATTATCAAAATCTTCTTTTCCAATTTTTGAAATACATTGATAGCACCAATACGAAGCAATGACCACATTTCCTCAGTTCCCAATCGTTCAATATTCGGCTCGCACAATGACTTTAAAATATCGAAAATAATAATGTTCAATTTGTTTTTAATTTTTTTTTGAGAAATATCCGAAAAATATATTAAGTTTTTTAATTTCATAAAACAAAAGATGGTTTATTAAAACATACATTTTCAAACAAATAAATTATTTCAGTTTCGAGTTAGAGAAAATTCAACAACTGAGAAATGAGAAAATATAGTCTTTGTATCATATTGATACTACTAATATTTTCCAATTTTTTTTTTTTTTATAAAAAGAAGAAGACATCGATGAAGCATGGAAGAAAATTATTTTGAAACCTTACATAAAAATTAATGTGGAGGAATTTCTTCGACTAATGATTGAAGAAACATATTCTTCTGAAATTCTTTTACATTTTTAAAGTAGGATCCAAAACAAATTCCTTACATGCATTATCAAAATCTTCTTTTCCAATTTTTGGAATACATTGATAGCACCAATATGATGCGATGACCACATTTCCTTATTTTTCAATAGTTGAATATTCGGCTCGGACAAATGACTTTAAAATATTGAAAATAATAATTTTCAAAAAACAAATAACTTTTTTTTGAGAAATATCCAAAAAATATATTAAGTTTTTTAATTTCATAAAACAAAAGATTATTTATTAAAACATGCATTTCCAAACAAATAAAAGATTTAAGCCTCGCCGTAGAGAAAATTCAACAACTAAGAAATGAAAAAGTGTAGTCGTTGCATCTTATTGATAGAACTAATGTTCTCCCAAAATTAAAAAAAAAAAAGATATTGCTGATGCATGGAAGAAAATTGATTTGAAACCTTGCATAAAAATTAATGTGGAAGAATTTCTTCGACTAATGATTGAAGAAACATGTTTTTCTGAAATTCTTCCACATTTTTTTAAGTAGGATTCAAAACAAATTCCTTACATACATTATCAAAATCTTTTTTTTCCTTCCAATTTTTGGAATACATTGAGAAGCAATATGATGCAATGACCACATTTCCTCATTTCTCAATAGTTGAATATTCGGCTCGCACAAATGACTTTAAAATATCAAAAATAATAATTTTTAAAAAAAATTATTTATATCCAAAAAATATATTAAGTTTTTTAATTTCAAAAAACAAAAGATTATTTATTTAAACATGTATTTCCAAACAAATAAAGGATTTAAGCCTCGCTGTAGGAAAAATTCAACAACTGAGAAATGAGAAAATATAGTCGTTGCATCATATTGATACTACTAATGTTCTCCAAAAATTTTAAAAAATAAATATTGATGATGCATGGAAGAATATTGTTTTGAAACCTTGCATAAAATTAATGTGGAAGAATATTTCGACTAATGATTGAAGAAACATATTATTCTGAAATTCTCCCACATTTTTTAAGTACGATTCATAACAAAATCCTAACATGCATTATCAAAATCTTCTTTTTCAATTTTTGGAATACATTGATAGCACCAATATGATGCAATGACCATATTTCCTCATTTCTCAATCGTTGAATATTCAGCTCGCAAAAATGACTTTAAAATATCAAAAATAATAATTTTCAAAAAAATATTTAATTTTTTTGAGAAATATCCAAAAAATATATTAAGTTTTTTAATCTCATAAAACAAAAGATTATTTATTAAAACATACATTTCCAAACAAATCAAGAATTTAAGCCTCATTGTAGAGAAAATTTAACAACTGAGAAATAAGAAAATGTAATTGCATCATATAGATACTACTAATGTTCTCTAAAAATTGAAAAAAGAAGAAGATATCGATGATGCCATGGAAGAAAATTATTTTGAAACCTTGCATAAAAATTAATGTGGAAGATTTTCTTCAATTAATGATTGAAGAAACATATTCTTCTTATACTCTTCCACATTTTTTGGGGATTCAAAACAACTTCCTTACATGCATTATTAAAATCTTTTTTTTTTGGAATACACTAATAGCATCAATATGATGCAATGATCAAATTTCTTCATTTCTCAATCGTTGAATATATTATGCTTCAAAGTTTGGTTAAGGAAGAAAGCATATTGGCTTTTTATAGTAATATGTGATTTTGAACTTATTAATTGATATACTAAATTTAGAATAAGTAAATATCTTTTAGGATAAGAATAATTAGGATAAGAATAATTCTTGAAGACGTGTCATAAATTTATCTATCTAAAAAATTGTGGATCAATAAGTAAATATCTTTTAGGATAAAAACAATTTTTTAACACTTGATAGATGTGTCAGAAATTAATAGAAGATCGTAAATAATAAATAGATATCTTTTAGGATAAGAATGATTCTTGAAAGCATGATAATCATGTCATAAAATTATCTATCTAGAAGATCGTGAATTAATAAATAGATATCTTCTCGAATAAGAATAATTTGTTATTCACAATAGACGGGTGTCATGAACTTGTATGTCATCGTGGATCAACTATTGTTCCATTAGTTAGTATAATGGTAAATTAGTCTTAATAGTATTATATTTCTTACATATAAATCATTTTGACATACATTCTAAATTAATGACCAGACGTTTGATTTTACATAAATAATTTCACACTTAAGATTGTGAATTTACATCATATTAATCTATATGTAAAATTAAATCTAGTGAAAATATATGCTTTTAACAATCATTTTTATTTTCAGATAATAATTTTCTCATGGCTTTACTATAAGTCTTATTTTAATATTTTATATTAAATAGTGTATAATTATATTATACAATAGTTATTAAGTTACTTATTTTTCGTACTTTCACTAGAAAAATTATTTTTTCTAATTTTTAACGAACTTATTTTCATGAAGAAAATAAAAAATAACAACGAAAGAGATTTAGAGCCTATTTGGATGGGCTAGCGTATGACATTTAAGCCAAAAATCATAACTTAGAGTTCCTAACTCATAGTTTTTTTTGCCTTTTAATTTTGTTATTTTGACTCAAGTATTTTAAAAGCACTTTTTAACCTTATCCAAACACTATAAAAGTGTTTAAAGAGACATTTTAGCTTTAAAACACCTAAAATAAGCCAAATAGGCTCTTAACTTGCTGAAATGCAATGTAAATATATGTTGGCTAATTCAAGTATAAATAAATTAGTGTTACGCATGAGGTAAGTTGTTTATTTGAATAATATATTAGTGTTAAATTTAACTTGACGAACTTATAAGCAAGATATAATGTAAACTAACGACGAGTTATCTAAAGTATAAAACTAATTACTATTTTCTTTGTTTTGTAAGATTTGCTATAAAAATCGACATTAGATGAGAGAGTGGGGAAATAACGGCATGGGGCTTATGATTGTACGTGTGTTTTTTGTTGAGTTAATTATTCTAACTTATTAACTAAATGTAATGCAAAGAGACAAATGCAAAATACGTTTCAAAAGAGAAGATACATTCGTTCTAAAAATAAAAGTGATGTAATGGCCTTTAATGCCATTAACTTGACAATACGTTTATAAAAATTAAACTCTCCTATTTTCAACTCCCTCTCTTGCAATCCTATATAAGAAGTGGCTTTGGTGAACAAAAAAAATACCACTACCAACACAACAAAAAGAAGAGAAAAACATTTCCCTCTTTTCTTCTTCTTATCTTATTCTTAGAATATTTTTTTGGGCAATTTGGTTTTGGCAACCTCCAAACTTTCAACCACGAGTGCACATGTTTGAGAGTAACTGTGGAACCTTGGGGAGCGACCGGCTACAATGATTTGCACCGAAGTCGAGCCGAAATCGCTTTCAAGACAGTGACTTGCCACGTCACAGTGTTTGTCATAAGTTATTTATTACTTTATAATTCCAATCTAATATCAATATTGTAGTATTTTTTCCCAACAATTTGAAAGCGATAAAATAATTATTTCTCGTGGAGGAGACTTTGTTGGGAAGGGATATCTTAGTGGAGGATTGTTTGTATTGAACATTGTTCAAGAGATTGTCAATAGTGCAAGTATTTCAAATTCTAGTTATATTGTTGAGCCTATTAATTTGTGGCATGGTAGACTAGGTCATGTTAATATTGCTTCATTAAAAGACTTAGAAAAATGGAATTAATTCCTATGATAAAAACTGGTGATTTTTCTAAATGTCCTGTGTGTGTAGAAGCAAAGCATGCCAAGAAACCTTTCAAATCTGTTACTAGTAGAAAGACCGAATTACTTGAACTAATACATTCAAATTTAGCAAATTTCAAGAACACTGTTAGCAGAGGTGAAAAAAAGTATTATATTACTTTTGTTTATGGCTTTTCTAGATACACTAAGGTATATCTTCTTAAGTCTAAAGATGAAGCTCAAAACTTGTTTTTGAAATTCAAAGCAGAAGTGGAAAATCAATTAGACAGAAAAATCACATCTGATAGGGATGGTGAATATAATACTAAAACTCTGGAAAATTTTTGTGAGAAAAATGGTATTATACATGAGGTTAGTGCTCCCTATACTCCCCAACAAAATGGTGTAGCCGAACGGAACCCTTAAAGAAATGATGAATTCTATGCTTTTAAGCTCTAGTCTATCTGACAATATGTGGGGAGAAGCAGTCTTATCTGCATGCTATATTCTTAATAGAGTCCCTCATAAGAAGTTAGATAAGACCTCATATGAGTTGTGGAAAGGATTTGCTCCTAACTTGAAATTTTTGAAAGTGTGGGGGTGTTTGGCTAAGGTTGGTCTACCTAATTTTAAATGAGTAAATGTTGGTTCTAAGACTTCTGCTACTGTCTTTATTGGTTATGCTCAAAATAGTGTTGCATATAGATTTATGTCTCTAAGTGATCATTCTATTTGTGAATCTAGAGATGCATAATTTTTTGAGCATATTTTTCCTTTGAAAAATAATATGTCGAGTGATGTGCAAAATAATGTTTCTGCATCTATGTCAAACAATTCTCATGTTGTGCCTTCTTCTAATGTTATTTCTAATGAGCATGAAAATGAACTCAGAAGGAGTAAAAGACGTAGAACTGAGACAAGTTTTGATCCTGATTCTATCACTACTTTCTTAACTGGAAATTTTGATATTAATGTTTTAAATAATGAATTAGTGTCTATCTATTTAATAGAAGAAGACCCTAAGACTTATGATAAAGCAATGAGATCAATAGATGTTATATTTTGGAAAGAGGCTATTAAAGGTGAATTTGACTCTATAGTTTCTAATCACACTTGGGACTTGTATGATTTGCCTAAAGGTTGTAAACCCGTAAGTAGCAAATGGATATTTAAGAAGAAATTGAAATCTGATGGTACAATTGATAAATATAAGGCTAGACTTGTGATTAGGGGTTTTAACCAAAATAAATGTGTTGATTACTTTGATACATATTCTCCTGTGACTAAAATAGCGACCATTAGGACTCTTATTGCTTTAGCCGCTATTCATGATTTAGTGGTACATCAAATGGATGTCAAAACAACATTTCTAAATGGTGATTTAGAGGAAGAGATCTATATGACTCAACTAGAGGGTTTTGTGATTCCAGGACAAAAGGATAAAGTATGCAAATTGAGAAAGTCCCTATATGGACTAAAACAAGCACCTAAGCAATGGTATGAAAAATTTAATATCACATTAGTGGATAATGACTTTGTTGTGAATTCATCTGATACCTGTGTTTATTCTAAGATGATAGGTTCAGATTGTGTCATTATATGTTTATATGAAGATGACATGTTAATATTTGGTCCTAATGTGAATGTTATTAATGAGACCAAGAACTTTTTGTCTTCTAAATTTGAAATGAAAGACCTTGGTGAAACATATGTGATTTTGGGAGTTAAAATCAAAAGAATTGCTAATGGTTTCTCTTTGTGTCAGTCTCATTACATTGAAAAGATGTTGAAATTTTTTGATTGTTTTGATGTAGTTCCAGTGAGAACTCCTTATGATCCTAGCATACACTTGAGGAAGAATAAAGAATCTAGTGTTTCTTAAACTGAATATGCTAAAGTAATTGGGAGTGTAATGTTTATCATGAACTATACTCGGCCTGATATAGCTTAAGTTGTTAGTAGATTGAGTAGATATACTCATAATCCCAGTAGTAAACACTATAATGCTCTTCATCGCTTGCTAAAGTATTTGAGAGGTACTATGAATTGGTGTTTGCATTTTAATAAATTTCCTGTTGTTTTAGAAGGTTTTTGTGATGCAAACTGGTAACTGACAATGATGAAGTTAGCTCCACCAGTGGCTATGTGTTTACTTTGGGTGCAAGTGCTATTTCGTGGAAGTCTTTCAAACAGACTTGTATAGCACGTTCTACCATGGAATCAAAATTCATTGCTCTCGAGTTGGCAGGGCAAGAAGCTAAGTGGTTGAGAAATCTTTTGGCGGATGTGCCATTGTGTGGAGGACAAGCTTCACCAGTCTCTCTTCATTGTGACTCACAAGCAGCAATTGGAATTGCCAAAAATAGTGTGTACAATGGAAAAATGAGACATATTCGCATCAGACATGGTGCGGTTAAACAATTGTTGAAACTAGGTGTTATATCCTTGGAATATGTAAGGTCCGAAAGAAATTTGATGGATCCTATGACTAAGGGCTTGACAAGGAAAATGATCCTTGAAACGTCAAGGGGAATGTGGCTTAAAGCCCATTGATTGAGGTAATGTGGTGGACTTGTTAGGCCTCAATATACACCACATTTTCTATCCCTATGGCGTGATGCAGTGTTTTATAAGGTTGAGCTTATTTTGCTCTTAATGATTCTATAGCCTTAAGGTGGTCTATTTGAGATAGACTTGATGGAATCACCTACGTGAATGTAAAGGTGTGGTCGCCTTTTATGAAAGACTTAGGTCGTCTTTCTAGAGCACTCATGAGACCCAATGTGTGTGTGCATGACCATAAAAGCACTTTGTTTGTATCACGGAGGTTGCTTAAAATTTAAGATATGGTATGTGTTATGAGGGTCTCAATTCATATCTGCTCAGTTCAAGAGTACTTCACTTTGTGGGTATTAAGTTGTTGCCTCATATCACTACGTGCCAATTCAAATCGAAAGATATTGACACTTAAGTACATGTTCCTCCCTTTTGTCCAAATTTTTTTCTTACCCTTTGTCTTTGCATTAGTGGGGGATTGTTGAGTTAATTCTATTGTTGAGTTAATTATTCTAACCTTATTAACTAAATGTAATGCAAAGAGACAAATGCAAAATACATTTTAAAGGAGAAGATACATCCGTTCCAAAAACAAAAGTGATGTAATGGCCTTTAATGCCATTAACCTTGATAATACGTTTCTAAAAATTAAACTCTCCTATTTTCAACTCCCTCTCTTGCAATTCTATATAAGAAGTGGCTTTGGTGAACAAAAAAATATCACTACCAACACAAACAAAAAGAAGAGAAAAACATTTCCCTCTTTTTTTCTTATCTTATTCTTAGAATATTTTTTGGGCAATTGGTTTTGGCAACCTCCAAACTTTCAACCACGAGTGCACGTGTTTGAGAGTAACTGTGGAACCTTGGGGAGCGAGCGGCTATAACAATTTGCACTGAAATCGAGCCAAAATCGCTTTCAAGACAGTGACTTGCCACGACAAAGTGTTTGTGATAGGTTATTTATTACTTTATAATTCCAATTTAATATCAATATTGTAGTATTTTTCCCAACATTTTTAAGGTTTAAATGGTCATTCGTTGAAAAGTATATTTGAAACTATTGTAATGATATGAACCTTTGTGACTGACACCAACACCAACCTCCAAGTAGTGAACCAAACCTTAGCATTTAACTCATGTAATCTTTAAGTATCTAAACAAAAATATAGAAGTATGACAGAATAATCAAGTTCTCAAAGATAAATAAATAAAATATTAGTAGAAGTCAAGACTATTACAATCCTAAAATCTGAAAGTAATCACACTAAAATTCCTACTAAAACTATCTAAGAGAAGCAATAAACAAATAATAAGTGTCTTAATTTTAAACTGGTCTCTTTTTTCGTGTTGGGCCGTGCTTGACGAGCTTTCCACCATATGTTTTAAAGGGAAAATTGTATATAATAAACAAACTGCTAATTCAAATTAAATGCTATAAATATACTTTGATTTAATTGTACCCTATAACAAACTATTGCTATTTTCGCCACTCTCCCTGGTGGAATCTCGCTAGCCATTCTCGTTTGGTGGCAGTCTCGCTCGCCTCTCTCGCTTTTATACAAACACAAATGTATAAAATGTGTTTGTGTTTGTATAAAG